>NC_086017.1:13575000-13820000 GCF_029281585.2 Gorilla gorilla gorilla
ATATGGTGTTTTCTTATGATTTAATTTAACCTAAAAGTTCTGGGGGGAAAGAAAGTATGAATATCACAGATACTCTCAGTGGTCTCATTCTACACATAAAGAACATAGAGGGTCAGAGATGGAAAGTGATGAGTGGTAAGATTGAGTCTAGAATCCAGTTCTCACCAGAGGCTCACCAGGAAACAATCCAGGAAGTGAGCTGGCAAACCACATCCCATATAAGTGTCCTGCCCTTAAGAATCAACCACGTGGTCGGCTGGGCGTGGTGGCTCACGCCTGTAATCCCAGCACCTTGGGAGGCTGAGGCAGGCAGATCACGAGGTCAGGAGATCGAGACCATCCTGGCTAACATGGTGAAACCCCGTCTCTTCTGAAAATATGAAAAAAAAAAAAAAAGTAGCCTGACGTGGTGGTGGGCGCCTATAGTCCCAGCTACTCAGGAGGCTGAGGCAGGAGAACGGCGTGAACTCGGGAGGCGGACCTTGCAGTGAGCCGAGATCGCGCCACTGCACTCCAGCTTGGGCGACAGGAGAGATTCTGTCTCAAAAAAAAGAAAGACAAAAAAAAGAATCAACCACGTGGTCCATGGCTGGCCCTCCGCACGCCCCTGTCAGAAAGCTCCAGTGTCATAAACAGAAATTTCATTACCTTTTACATATCAAACATTTTAAAATCCCCTACTGTTCACTTTCCAACATTACTTTGTGAATGTGACTGTTATTCTAATAAAATGTGAGCAGTAGTCCTCATGTTCTTCATTTTAGAAAGAATTAATATATCTGGGGACAGCTCCTTGGACACTACTTCAATCCATTTTGTTTTTTGAATTTAGAATCTTTTCCCCCAGTAGACATAGTATCAGTGTTGATATGTTCAAAACAGTGCAGGCCTTTCAGATGCTAGTATTATGGCATAGATAAAATCCGGGACTACAGATCACATCAGAGTTGAGAGCATGAGCTCTGGTATCAGATTGGTGATCCAGGGCACATGATCTAACTTCATTAAGGTCTCAGTGGCCTCTTCTGAAAAAAATGAGACTAATAAATAACATCTAACTGTCTCACGGGATTATTCTAAGAATTACATAGAATTTAAGCAGAAATTGCACCATGCCTAGCACACAGTTCATACTTAATTAGCCATTATTATTACTATTATTATTGAAACTAAAACTTACCTGTGATGGAAAAAATTCCACAGCAAATTGCTTCCTGCTTTCCGTCTCCAGATTCCTTCAGGAAGAACTGAAGTCTGAGAGGCAGAGGACTCTGGACTGTCTGGAGGGCATTTAGTCGTTTGTCCCATAGTCTGCTGGCAGTTCTGTTTTCTTCTCAGGCACTGAAGTGAAAGCGAGCAGGTGCAGTTGGCTGGTATAATTCTACACTAGACATCATCCACATGGCGCAGGCTGCCACAGTCTGTGGGAACCCCATTCTGGAAGCCTACCACTCACAGAGCCTTCCACTATCCCAGTATCATGATAAAATGGTCTACACATTCCGCCATTTGCAAAGTACTTCCCTGAACAGTTTGATTTGATCTGGAAACTGAGGAGGAAGGCCAGATGGATGCTTTTACTATGACTTCTCAGGGAGCATGTGAAAGCTGACAGACTGTCAATGGCACATTGAGAGGTATGCATCTGGTAAGTGACACACTCAAATCTTCTGACTTTGGTTCAGAGCTCTCTCTCTCCAAATATATAAACATATATATATATATATATATATATATATATATGCTTGCCTGTATATATATATGCACGTGTGTGTGTATATATATAGGTATATATATATATAGAGAGAGAGAGAGAGGTACATGGCTGGCAAAGTGACACACTCAAATCTTCTGTCTTTGGTTCAGAGCTCTCTCCAAATATGTATATATACACACATACATATATATATATGTATACATACGTATATATGTATACATATATACGTATGTATTATACACACACATATATGTATACATACACACACGGATATGTATACATACACACATGGATATGTATACATACACATATACACCTGTATGTGTATGTATACATATATACGTATACATGTATACACATATACATATATACACATATATACATATATACATATATGTACACGTATACATACAAATATATACATACATACACATATGTATATGTATACATATATACATATATACGTATACACACATATGTATATGTGTATATACGTATACACACATATGTATATGTGTATATACGTATACACACATATGTATATGTGTATATACGTATACACACATATATGTATACGTATATACACATATACATATATACACATATGTGTATACGTATATACACATATGTATATACGTATACACATATATACGTATATATGTATATACACATATGTATATACGTATATACATATGTGTATACGTATATATAGTGTATATATGTATATATCTATATGTATACATATACATATATGTATATATGTATATATGCATGTATATGTGTATATATGTATGTATATGTACATATATGTATACGTATACATACGTGTACATATACATACATATGTATATCTGTATATATGTACATATGTATATACATATGTACACATAGGTACACCTATGTGCACATAGGTACACATAGGTATACATATGTACATAGGTACACATAGGTACACATAGGTATACATATGTACCTATGTACACATAGGTATACATATGTACCTATGTACACATAGGTATACATATGTACCTATGTACACATAGGTATACATATGTACCTATGTACACATAGGTATACATATGTACATATGTATATATGTATATACGTGTCTATACATATGTATATATGAATATACGTATCTATACGTATATACATATGTATACACGTATATACGCATGTACATATATACATATGTATACACGTATATACACACGTGTATACTGTACGTGTATATACACACGTGTATACTGTACGTGTGTATATAAACGTATGTACATACATATATACATATATACACATGTATATATACATATGTATATACGTATGTACATATATACATAAGTATATATGTATAGACACGTATATACATATACATATGTATAGACACGTATATACATATATACATATGTACATATGTACATATGTATACCTATGTGTACATATGTACATATGTATACCTATGTGTACATATGTACATATGTATACCTATGTGTACATATGTACATATGTATACCTATGTGTACATATGTACATATGTATACCTATGTGTACCTATGTGTACCTATGTATACCTATGTGTACCTATGTGTACCTATGTATACCTATGTGTACCTATGTGTACCTATGTGTACCTATGTGTACCTATGTGTACCTATGTATATACATATATACATATATACATATATACACATATACATATGTATATATACGTATATACACATATACGTATGTATATGTGTATGTGTGTATATGTACACGTATGTATGCTTATACATATACGTACATATACATACATATATACATGTATACATACATATATACATGTATACATACATGTATACATACATATATACATGTATACATACATATATACATGTATACATACATGTATACATGTATACATACATGTATACATGTATACATACATGTATACATACATATATACATGTATACATACATATATACATGTATACATACATATATACATACATATATACATATATACATACATATATACATATATACATACATATATACGTACGTACAGAGAGAGAGAGACAGCACAATTAACATATTTGGATAGTCAATTCTGAACCAACTTATACAGCAGTGTGTAAGTGTTCTCTTTTCTATGCATCCTTGCCAAAATTTATCTTTCAGCTTTTGATAATAACTACTGTAACAGGTGTGAAGTGATAGCTCATTGTGGTTTTGATTTGCATTTCTCTGATAATTTGTGATTTTGAGCATTTTTTAAAAATCTACGTATACCTATTGGCCACTTGTACCCATTATTTTGAGAAATGTTCTATTCAGATATTTTGCTCATTTTGTAATCAGGTTATTTTCTTGCTATTGAACTGTTTGAGTTATTCACATATTTTGGATATTAACCCATTATCAGATATATGGTGTGTATGAGACATATATGTCCTCCCATTCTGTAGGCTGTTTATTCACTCTGTTGATTGTTTCCTTGACTGTGCAAAAGTTTTTTAGTTTGATGTAATCCTATTCATATACTTTTGCTTTTGTTGTCCGTGATTTGGGGTTCATATATAGCAAAGTCACAGACTTTTAAGAGTATATCCCATGAACTTCAGGGAGGCCTGAGGATCCTAATTAAAGTTACACTAATATAAGAGGAAAATCAAGAAAACTAGATTTTAGCCTAGCTCTCCTATTAACCAGCAGTGGGACCTTGGATAAGGATTTAAATCCAGTCAAATTTCCCAGATGCTCTGAAGTACATGGAAGTGTTGGCCTTCTTGAGACTTCAGTTTGTTCATCTATAAAATGAAAGGGTTGAGCCAGATCATCTATAAGGCTCTTTATAGCTCCAAAACCCTCTGGTCCTTACTGAATTGATTTACAATATGACCTTGCTTCTAGTAACTAGATAAGTCACCATTCATACATCACAAATGCATCTGCAGCCTTCTTTCTCCAAAGCTACAAAACTCAAAAACTCAGTCTCCTTTCCAAAAGATAGCTTGGATGTGATGCAAAGTTTGAGCAAAGTGATACAGACTCAAGAGTAAAATGTGAACTGAATTCAAGAAAATATGGATTTCAACAGATGATTGGTCCAGTAGGTGAATACTTAGTTATCCATGAAAATGCAATAAGGGCAATGTTTTGCTCAAAAGAGACTGTTAACATATTCAGAGATAACAAGTATGAGCGTTCTCTACTATAAAAATAAAATGAAGTGCAGGCAAAATGGAGACAAACTTCACAGAAGAAGGTACTAAATGAAATGTAGAGGAAATTCCGCGGGCTTCAGTGTTTCCGCAAAATGTGTATAAGCCAGTTGTGTCTACTCTATCTGCCAGTCTTTCTTTTATAGCCTCATAGGCCCCTAGGACTAAAAGTAAGTGTGGATGTTAAATTTATATTAATAGGAGCATTGAATTCCAGTGCAATAGTCTCTAAGCACTTTCTTATGAGGAACAATTCTGAGCTTCCTTAAAGTTTTATGGTTACTGAAAGAAGAAAGATGTTACTGAAAGAATAAGAAGTACGAGCTGCTGGCGGGGCAGCTGACAGTCTTCCTCTCCCTGCTTGAAGTCTCTGGGAACTTCAAGAAGGCACTGTGTTGATGGTAATTAGGTTAGCAATCAACCAAGAATAGTTTTAAACTGAACAGAGAACTGGAAAGCATCGCTCTAGTAGCTGTTCTATACACATTTTGTTTGCTATAATGATGCCCTCCTACTGGCAGGATGTCCCTGAACTAGTCATTTTCTCTCTTACTTTACCAGACTTGTTATGAGGACTAAGTAAGATAATAGCCAACAGTAGGAGAGATTGCTGTGTTTCTAATGTATGTTGCTATATTGCTAATACAGATTGCAATATGTTGCACAATTTCTCTGTCTACTTTCTAGGCACATATCTAGCCTACATTCCTCTGCTTCCCTTGCTATTAGACATAGCTATGTAACTGGGTTCTCACCAATAATAGTATGAGCCATTTCTTAGGCTAGCCCATAGAATGTTCCCGTGTGATCCTTTATTCTCTTTCTTTCGCTACGCTCTGTGTGAATGAAAAAAATGTCTATAGCCATAGAGGAGGAAGAAGCAAAAAATGGAAGTCACCTGGGCCTGGAATGACTAGGTAGAGGCTACCTGGCCAGAAACATACTCTGTTACTTGAGTATGAAATAAACTTGCCTTATTTAAGCCACTGATGGTCTTTGGTTTACTTGTTCTCAGTGACCATTATATTAACTAATACATTAATATTAGTGAGTGCTTGCTATATGCTAGGCACATACAGACTTCTTTTTTTCCTGGTGATAGAATATACCAACATAAAATTTACCATCTTAACCACTTTAAGTGTACAGTTCAGTGTTACTAAGCACTTTCCTAATGTTATGCAACCATCACTACCAGCCGTCTCCATAACTCTTTTCATCTTATAAAACTGAAACTCTACACCTATTAAATAACTCCACATTCCCTGCTCTCTGCATGCCCTGGCAACCACTATTCTACTTTCTGTATGATTTTGACAACTTTAAGTATCTCATATAAGTGCAATAATACAGTATTTGTCTTTTTGTAACTGACTTACTCCATTTAATACAATGTCCTCATTTCATATTCATGTTGTAGGGTATGTCAGAATTTATTTCCTTTTTAAAGTTGAATAATAGTCCATTGTATGTTGATACGGTGTGGCTGTGTTCCCACCCAAATCCCATCTTGAATTGCAGGTCCCATAATTCCCATATGTTGTGGGAGGGACCTGGTGGGAGATAATTGAATCATGGGGGCAGTTCCCCCATACTGTTCTCGCGGTAGTGAATAAGTCTCACGAGATCTGATGGTTTTATAAGGGGAAACCCCTTTCACTTGGCTCTCAATTCTCTCTTGTCTGCTGCCACGTAAGATGTGCCTTTCACTTTCCACCATGATTATGAGGTCTCCCCAGCCACGTGGAACTGTGAGTCCATTAAACCTCTTTTCCTTTATAAATTACCCAGTCTCAGGTATGTCTTTATCGGCAGCATGAAAACAGACTAATACATATGTATATACCACATTTCGTTTATATAGTCATCCCTCAATAGATATTTGGGTTGCTTCCATGTTTTAGTTATTGTGAGTAATGCTGCTATGTATGTGGGTGGACAAATACTTCTTTGAGACCTTGCTTTCAGTTCTTTTGGGCACATAGTCAGAAATAAAATTGCTGGGTCATATGGCAATTTTAGTTTTAATTTTCTGAGGGACTCCCATACTGTTTTCTACTGTGGCTATATCATTTTATAGTCCCACCCACAGTGCACAAGTATTCTGTATTATTCTGTTCTCATACTACTGTAAAGAAATACCCGAGAATGAGAAATGTATAAAGAAAAGAGGTTGAATTGGCTCACGGTTCTGCAGGTTGTACGGGAAGCATGGCTGGGGAGGCCTCAAGAAACTTGCAATCATGGCAGAAGGCGAAGGGGAAGCAGGCATCTTACATGGCCAGAAAAGGAGGAAGAAAGAGATGTGGGAGGTGCTACACACTTTCAAATAACCAGACCTCATGAGAACCCTATCACAAGAAGAGCTCTACGGAGATGGTGCTAAACCATTCATGAAGGATCCGCTACCATGATCCAATCACCTCCCACCAGGCCCCACCTCCAACATTAGGGATTGCAATCGACATGAGATTTGGGTGGGTACACCAATCCAAACCATATCAGGTTCCAATTTCTCCACATTCTCGCCAACACTGGTGTTTTTTGTTTTTTTGTTTTTGTTTTTGTTTTTGTATAATAGCCATCCCAATGGGTATGAGGTAGTATTTCATTGTAGTTTTGATTTGCACTTCCCTAATGATTAGTGATGTTGAGCATCTTTTTTATTATTATTCTTTCAACTTTTATTTTAGACTCCGGGGGTATATGTACAGGTTTATTACATAGGTATGCTGCATACACACCTCTTTAAGTCTCACAAAACTCCACAATACAGGTACTATTACAGGCACAGAGAGCTTAAGTAAATTGTTCAAATTCACACAGTGTGTTGGGCTGGAATGTAAATCTAGGGACCCCAAATCATGAGCTCTGGCTCTTAATCATTGCACTAGACTGTCTCTCTCAATACAAAAAAAAAAAAAACCTACTAAGTGTAATGTAATGACACAGAGTTAGTTCTTAGTTTATGTTAACTATTGCTATACAGACAAAAGAGAAATCAGAATGGACAGCAAACAATTAAAAACAAAGGAAATTCTAAAATTCTATCAACCAAAATCTTTACAAAAGCCAACAAATATTTTTATTTTTTAATAACGTTTGGCTGGCTAAAGGTAAACAGTAAGGAAACAGAAAAAGTTGAATATGTTAACCTGATAATCCAAAGTGTAGTTTATATCTATAGATCAATACCAAAATAGCATTTTAAACAAGTTTGTTTATTATATGTGATAACAAATAATTGAGAGATATTTCTCTCAACATTTCTCACCAACATCTCTCAATATTTCTCACCAACAAAAAGTTGGTAGAATTATGCAGCCATTAAGCATTATAGCTTCAAAGACTTTTTAATAATATGAAGAAAATACTCATGAAATAATGTGACCCGATTACATAAAGACATTCATTTATTGATTCATTTATTTTAAAAAAGTTTGAGTACCTATTACATGGTATAGGCCCTAGTCTATGAGCTGGTCACATCATCCCTCTCCAAAGAGTATATGGTCTAGCTTTCAGTGTAGGCTTTGTAAATAGACTGGCAGAGTTCCTATTCTAGGGCTTAGTTTCTTTATCTACAAAATAAAGAAGTTGGATTTGATGACTGATATGGTTTGGCTGTGTCCCCACCCAAATCTCATCTTGAATTGTAGCTCCTATAATCCCCACATGTCGTGGGAGGGACCCAGTGGGAGGTAATTGAATCATGAGGGTGAGTTTTTCCTGTGCTGTTCTCGTGATAGTGAATAAGTCTCAAGATCTGATGGTTTTCTAAGGGGCAGTTCTCCTGCACATGGTCTCTTGCCTGCTACCATGTAAGATGTGCCTGTGTTCCTCCTTTGCCTTCTGCCGTGATTGTGAGGCCTCCCTAGCCATGGGAACTATGAGTCCATTAAACCTCTTTTTCTTTATAAATTACCCAGTCTTGGGTATTTCTTCATAGCAGTATGAAAATGGACCAATACAATGACTGTCAACATCTCTGCAACAACTAAGTTCTACAAGTGGAAACAGGACCATTTATTCAGTCAGGAATAAAACATTATTTGGTATATCTGCAAAGCTGCAACTCAACTAAAATTGTAACAGCACCATAAACCTATTAATGTTAGTTCTATTTAGAACCACCCACCATCTTGGTTTATCCAAGACTAAGGTGTGACCTGAGATGTTGAGATTTTTAGGACTAAAACCTGGAGATTCCCAGGCAAACTAAGATGGTCGGTCACTTTAGTTCTATGTCAAAATTTTAAGCTTAAATGCAAAAACTAGTTTTAATTACAGAAACGTCAATTAATCCCTTTTTTGTGTTGGGATGTTTCATATGCAGTAAACAAACAAACAAACAAACAAAACCCTAGAAGAACAGGAACTACATATATGTAAACCCACTCATTGTCAAAAATTCTTAGAGAAACAATACATTTGGTATGAAAGTTAACAATGATCACAATAGTCACATAATTTTAAGCTACAGTCATCACCCTCTAAGAGCTTGGTGGTGGTTGTTTTGAAACCATAATTTTAGTTCAGAAATTGGAAAGAACTCTGACTACCAGTACTCTATTAATATTTCAATTAGAGAGAGACATATTTTCAACTTTGAAAAATTGCAGTTTTAAGAGGCATATGATAATTTTCTTTTCAAAATACAGATGTTCTTCTAAAGATTATTCAAATACGATTATCTTCTGAAGTTTCATCTTTCTTTTTTTTCCTCATTTACCACATAGATCAGTACAATTAGGCTAACACCAATTATAATGTTCCTTCAAACCAAAGCTAAAGAAACTCAAGGGGCTGGTGGGGGAATCCAGAGGGGTTTGTAGTGTCTCAACACAGCCAATCTAGGGACAAGAACTCTTTACATCAACAATAAGACCTTGCTCTCCTGGGAACTCTCGGGCTCTTGTCTCCAATTCCGTTCTCCTTCAAAAATTCCAAGGTCTTCTACCACACCTTAATAAATAACTATTAAGTGCTTTTTCACTAACTAATAAATTCAGGATCCCAGGACTGGGTGAGCTCATTAGGAGTAATTCAGATGGATTTGAGCTCTTTAAGCAAGAAGCAAGTAAGAGATTTGGTTATGCTGGTTCCTTGATTCCTCTTCGTCCAATGATGCAAAAATGCGTGTTTCCTCTTCATCCATCCCAATGACAAGGAGCTTTTAAGTGTCAGTTAACAAGACAGTCCCGAAACCCCTTTGCAGAGTTAAAAAATGGTAATTTCTAAAATTTGGACCAATTACCAATTCAGGCAATTCAGCAAATTTCTAATAATTACACCACATTTCAGACTCTTTTATAATTGTCATGCTCATTTTTCCTCTTCTGTCCACAGCAAGCCCCATCCTCTCACCCAAATTCCTTCCCCCATCCCTGACACACATTTCTTCCTAATGATAATGCTCTTCTCTCTGTCTGGAACCAAATGCATGCAGTGGTCAAGTAGAAATGGGAAAAGCTGCCTTTCTCACTCTTGCTTTGGGGAAGAGGGAAATTAGTTTAAATAAACGATATGCTAATTTGAAAACAAATGAATCGAACAGTGGAGAGACAGAGTCCATTTCCTCCACTGGAGCAGCTAGTGCCTTTGAGATATTCTGTCACATGCGGAATCATTATCCCACCTGTCTGAATTGATGTCTTGTTTTAGTCTTCAATACCTGCCTAATAATGCCTAGAGCTTACATCTGTCGTTGAATGCTTACTATATACTAAGCGCTGTCCTAAGCATTTTACATGTTTACTCCCACTTAACCATCACAATCCTTTGGGATAAGTACTGATATTAACCCTACTTTAGAGCCAAGGAAACTAAGGCTTAAAGAGATAAAGTGACTTGCCATTAGGGACACAGCTCATAA
Organism: Gorilla gorilla gorilla; assembly: GCF_029281585.2. Lineage (NCBI taxonomy): Eukaryota > Metazoa > Chordata > Mammalia > Primates > Hominidae > Gorilla > Gorilla gorilla. The sequence continues at coordinate 13,585,796 of NC_086017.1, forward strand.
ATTGCAGGGCTGGGACCTAAGCAGTGTTGGCCTGGTTTCAAAATTCATACCTTGGTCCCTGACTCATACCATTCTCATGAAGTCTCTTCCAAAACCTGGAGGCTGTTCTAGATCTGGCCTCCTAAGAGCAACTCTCACCATCATTAATTGCTCCAACTGCTCCTCCAAGACCTACCTCTGTAAAGCTCCTCCTTGAAGGGCACAACCTCATCTCTCTTCCACTCCCAGGAAGGCAGGCTGGAAACCTAATAGAGACTCCCTAAGAAACCTGCATTCTATCTTTCCCTGACCATTCAATTTCTGTACTTCCGCCAGAGCCCAACTTCTATCAGACAAACTCCATGCTATCTGCATGCTAACTCCATGGATAATCTGCATGAAAAGGGGGGAAAGAGACAAAATCATGTTACAAAACTTGGGCAAGGGTCTAGCCTCAACTTGCTTTGAAAGATCTTAAATCTTCCTATTCATTTGTAGACAGCAGTGGGCCTTTTTCTTCCTCTGCTCTGCACGACCTTCTAGCCCAAGTGCTAGTATCATCTTTTCCTAAAGACTTTTAAGACAAATTGTGACCATTTATGTCTACATGACACAGTTTCAGGATAACAAAGTGTGAAGACACACAAAGACATCAAACATTTATCAGAGACCTACGCGAAACGCCAATAAATATTATAGGGATCAAGAATATGATTACTGACATTGAATTTATCCTGTGGCTTTGAAGAGTCCAAAGGATGATTCTCTACTAATGTATCCTTCCAAATTCTCCAGAAGTTCTAAGTTTAGACATCATAACGAAATGTCACCACGTTCCTTTGCCAGAAGTTGTTCAGCACTGAGGGGCTAATGATGCTTTCGCTTAAAGCCGATTCCCTCAGTAAAGGGTGCCAAGGCTTTTCTGAAGTCCTGCTTCGGGCTGGCGACTTTGAAGTTGAGACGCAGGTTCACGTGCAGTTTCCGAAGACCCATTCCGTCCCCACCCTCCTCCCCTTTCTCGGAGACACCTCCACTTAAGACTGCCTTCTCAGTCCTTCGCCGCCTATTCAAACACAGCTTCCACACCTAACAAATCAGAAAGCTGTAATTTCAAAGTTTCAGAAACGTTTTCGGAAAGCCTCCTCAAATGGGAAGCGGCTTCGCCGCTGAGTTAAGCGTCCGAATCCTCCTTCCCGCGGCAAGGACACCGGCCCGGGCCAGGTCTGCGGAGGACGCCCCCGGGCGCGCACACACAGCCCGAGGACGCGCCCCGTATTTTAAGACGCAGGGTCGGATTTCAGCCCGAAACTTGGCGCCCACAACCCCAGGCCGAACTGTGTCTGATTCTCAGCCCCCGAGCCCGAGTTCTACGTTGCAAAGAGATGTGGCCCCATTGTGCCTAGCTGGCCTCCTAGCACGGACGTGTATTTTCTTTTGGTCTGTCCTTTGCTAAAAAACGGCAGTGCGCTTCGCCTCCCTACCCAGCCGCAGCCTGCTGTCCCCTAGACAAAAAGCGGCGGCCGGCTGCTCCCTGCAGCGGCGACCGCGGCCCGGCCACCCGAGGCCCGCCGCGCTGCGCCTTTGTTGGGCGGTCTACAGATGGTGCCCAGCACGGGGCTGCGCCGAGGGCGGGGACGAGGGCGGGGGCGGGAGGGGGAGGCCGGGAAGAGGGTCGGGCGGGAGGGGAGGAGACGGCGGAGCAGCCAATCCGCGCGCGGCCCATCAGCTGACCGCCTTTGCTTACACCAGGTGCACGCCGGCTGCGGGGAGCACAAAGCGGGGCGCACCGAGGGCGCCGGCAGCGAGCCGGTGAACGAGGCGAGGCCCGTGCGCCCGCAGCTGCAAGCGCCCGCCTGGCGGGGAGAGGGGCCGGCGGCGTCAGCCCGGGCGGCGGCATCCCTAGGCGCCTGGGGCGCCTTCCTCCGGACCTGGCCGCTCGCTGCCCCGCCCTCTGCACCCCACTTCTCCGAGCCTCCTTCCCAATCCTGCCTCCCCCTGCCCTGGCCTCTAAGAGCCGATTGAGCCCAGCCCCGTGCAGCAGCTGTTGCTTGTGTCGCCGCCTATTCTCCAGTCTTGGTGCTCTGCCGGGGGTGCCCCGAGGAGCCAGTGCGCGCTGCGGGCTGGGAAGGAGGCGCCGCTCAGCTGGTCCTCCTCCTCCTCGTCTTTCTCCTCCTCCTGCTGCTGCTGCTGCTGCCGCCGCCCTGGGTGCCGGGTCCGTGCGCACCCCAACACCCCCACTAGCTGGGCCTCGGGGTAAGTCCCTGGCCGGCCGCGCCGCGGCAGGAGGTGCGGGAGGCAGCGAGGGGAAGTCGAGGCAAACTTGGTGGCGTGGGAGACCCTACAGGGTCTGGGGAACCTCAGGGTAAGATCGCGGGCCTAAGGGGGACGAGGGGGCGCGGCTCATGGAGCTGGGGAAAATGACGAAGTCGGGAAACGAGAATATAGTGCCCCGTTTCCCCCTGTCCCCCTTGCCAAAAAAAAAAAAAAAAGGTGTGGGAGAGCGATAGTTGGGAAGGCAGGCCAGATAGAAATAGGCAAAAAAAGGCAGTGACTGGAGCCGCGCCTGCTGGATTTCAGGCGCCGACCAGGGGAGGGTGGTGCCCGGGGACGGGGAGGGAGGAGGGCTGCCGGGATGTGAACTGGGGAAGGCAGCTGGGGCTGGAGAACAGCGCGGAAAGGGGGCCCAGGGAGTTGGAAAGAGGGCCAAGAGGAGGGAAGGGAAGGTGGCGGGTTATGGGGAGAGGAAGGAAAAAGGGTGTCTTGGCGGTGGCCTTGGTAAGAGAAAGGGGCAAGGGGCGTAATTGACAAGGCATTGAAAGTATTGAAGTCAGAGCGTTGGGAAGAATCTACCCAACTCTCGGCGGTCCACGCTGGGACAGACCTCAGCCTGTGAGCCTGGAGCCCAGAAGGAGTGGCAGCCTCAGGACGTTTGCCAGATAGCCTGAAATGTTAGGGAAGCCTCATCCCCGCCAGGAACAGAGCTGGCGCTGAGTTCCCGGCTCGGCCGGGGTCAGAAGCGAGGAAAGTTTGCCAGCGAGTGTCCTTTGTGCTGCGTGGAGAGGGGTGTGGGCGGCCGCCGACTCGGCGCTTCCCCGCCTCCCGCCCAGGGAGTCCCTGCCTGGCAAGCTGGGGCTCGGGGGAAGAGTCCAGCAGCGAGAGGGCCGCTTGTCCCGGGACGGGTCCAGGGGAGCCCGCGCGGAAACGCGGACCAGGCGATTCGGCCCGGATGCCAGATCCAGGAGAAGGGGACCTTGCTTGCCGTGTTCACCGCTGTAGCCCCAACGCCAGGAACAGAGCCTGGCCGTGAGTGAATGACTGGCCGGGGTACAAATGGTTTTGAAGCGCTTGAACCTCACAGGCAAAGGCTAGGAGTCTAAATCCCATCCCGCCGTAAGTATTTTCATTCCCAAACCTAAATCGTAAAGGAAAAGTGGAATTCTAATTGGGTGAGGGAACAGGTACTGCCGACTCTGGCTTTTGCGTGGAGGATTTTCTAAAAGACAACATGTTTTGTTTTGTCTTGCCATGACAATCTGAATAATATTAGTGGAATAGGCTCATTATTTCATTTTTAAAAGCTAGGGCTGGAGGAGTGGAAAGTTCAGGAAGGCACTTTGATCAGTATAAATCTAGAGTAAAAGTGTTATTGGCTCCAGGGCCATATGTGTCCCGAAGTCTCTGATTTGCATGCAAATGTGAGCGGATCCTGGCAGATGTCTGGCCTCATCCATTCACATGAAGGAATTTGAAAAGACAAGGAGTCTTCAGTTAACAATAGACCTTAAGAAAATAGAATAAAGACGCAGTGTGAGTTTTTCTGTTTGGGAATTCCATGGCTTGCTGACACCTTTATTCAAGAGCCAAATTCTTTAAGTGCTATTGTATTGAAAGCTCAAAGTGCTGCTTGCTCTTTACCTGGCTGTATATATTCGTGCAGTATTCAAGCTGGATATTCTAAGCTAGTTAGGAAAAGGTTTGTGTGAAGCAGACAGTAACTTTAACCCACTTCTGGCGGCTTGAAGTGATTTCTGAATTGACCCCTCAACTTTTCGAGTTTTCTTTTAATAATTTGGCTCTTGCTCAAATTCGGTCCTCATCTTCAGAGCTATTCATTATAGTAGAAGATCGTTGTCGTTGACCGACATGAAGATTTCCTGAGAATGTCCACTGTCTAGCTGAGAATGTCCACTGTCTAGCAAAAGTCATTTCGGTTCTTAAGGCACCAAACTGTAGAACTGCAGGTGATGCAACTGTCCCAACCCTAGTTACCCGAGTGGTTTTCAGGTCACATAACAGTGAACGGGGAGGTAGTCGTGCAATAGACTCTGGAGCAAGGGCCTTTCTGCCGTGTCTAACATTAGCTGAGTGACCACACTGCACTGTTCACCTCTTGGCATTGTGCGACAGCTGAACAAAAGGCAGGCAGTGTGGGCCGCACGTGAGGCAGGCGATTATATTAATACCTACGACTAACCAGCCCCAGTGGCCTCTTCTTTTGTCAACCTCAAACACTGTTGAAGGGAAAAAGAACCTATTCATGGAACAGCATTTGCCCCAGTAGTCTATATATTCACTGAAAGGGACATTAAAATACAACACCCCCCCAACCCCCACCAGAAAAAAAAGACAACATTGTTTTGGAGGGCTCAGTGTTTCGGGGGAGGGGTGGACAACAGATGTTAGTCTGCTATTTTACATGTTCCCTTAAGTTATTTTTGCAGGTTCAGTGCCTTTTATACATAAGGCAATATTTTCACAGGATGGGGAAAAATGAATTGAATCAAATTTAAGTAAGAAAATGTTATAGCCAAGTTTGCATTTTGTGTCTTAGAGCTATATAGAAGTCAGAAAGTAACAAATCACTGTAATAAACTCTTAATTTGACTCTTCACGCCTGATGTCTTTCTGATAGAGTTGAAGGGTAACTTAAAATAAACTTGACATTTCTAGACTATAAACCATTTTGTTGTAAAGTTATCTAGATATTTTTGAAACCGGGTAAGTTAAAAATGACCCTCACATTTGTGAAACCTTATCTTTGGCAATTAACCTGCCTGTGTAGTCTTTATTCTGCAAGTCTAATGAAAGGACAGATTAGAACTCATTCCTTGGTAAATAAAACTAATAAAGTGTTTAATTATTAGAAAAGGATCATTCTGCTAAATAAAAGATCTCAAGACCAGATCCAACTGCAGACTGTGTTTCTAAAAAATAACCTCAGCTAGCTCTGGTTAATGTCTGAAATTCTGGGAAAGAAGGAAAAACTCAACATTGATCTCTCTCTGGTTAGTCTGTGCTGAGGCCACCTTCTTGATCTGAACTGCTAGAGCCATTACCACATATTCTAAAGCAGTGACACTCATGGGAATATACTAGGTACTAAAGAAAATTGGTCTCTACAGAGTTATATTGCTACTTCCCAAGCCAGTGGAATATAAATAATAATGATAAATAATCAGAATGGTGGGCTTTTTATACCACCACAAGTAGGCCATAAGTCATAAATAAAATATGGTAAATTATAGGATGCAGATGCCATTTTTACGAGACTTGCACAATGCTTACTTAAAATTTATTTTTAAGTTACAAAATAATAGTTCCCTGAATGATTCATTTCAGCACTAATGTCAGGTTATTCAAATATTGTATTTAATTTTAAAAAATTATGCTGAACATCTATTTTGGGTTAAGCCAATCTGGAGATAAAGCAAATTCCATTTTAGAATCATATGATCATTTAGAATCATATGTTTCTGGGAACAATGAAAGTATCTTTAACTCATGAATAGAGCTTTGATTAATATTTAATTCAGGATGAAATTATATGGATGAAGTCAGAAAAACATTTATTCTCTCTTGTTTTGGCTCAAAGTACAGAATAGAGATAAAAGTTAAACCCTATCTGTAAAATTCAATACTTTAGTGACCAAGGGATCCATTTGTTCTAAAAGTCTTTTTAGGCGAAGTTTGCTTTCTAATTTCTTGTTTCAGCATATTAGCATTCACCTGCTTTACAGATCTCTTACAGAATGTGGCCTCCCGAGTTTTGAAACATAGATAAATGCATGATAAATGGTTTATTGACATTGCATTATAATCCATGATAAAATGATAAATGTTTCCAGACTTTATGGGCACCCTGTAGAACTGTGAAGCATATTATCCAATAATCAAAATACATACCATTTTATGTTACAGTTTTTTAAAAGAAACAATATGCAAGCTTTACTACTATTATATTTTTTACTTTTTGAATGTTTTCAAAGCTCTAGGCAAATGTCGGGAGTTATTAACAATTTTATCAGTTGATTGGTTGGTTAGCAAGCTATTATCCAGTCATAGCTGGATGATCTTGGATCAGTTGCTGAACCCCATACCAACCTTCAATTTTGTCATGTGTTACATAATCGAGTTGGGAGAATAAGGCTGGAAGGACTAACTGCCATAATCAGTGAGATTACTAAAAGGTTTATGTAAGCCATGCCTCCAGTACCACAATTAACATCACCATTTAACTTATATGGAACCATTGTACCTAATGAACTGAGGATCATTCCTGAGATGCGGAGAAGCTAGGGGTGAACTTGGAATAATACATTCCCAAGGTCCTGTCCACTCTGACTTTAGAGTACCCTCTAAAGATGCTGCTGTATCAGCTTAAGACACTTAGTTTTAAAATCTATGGAGTGAAAACTGCTTTTAGAGTGGCTTATTGCCTTCCATTTATACTCTTTATTGCTCAGAGGTTAGAGTGTTATTTGAAAGCTCCGATTAATATAAATGAGTTGTAATTTTCCAACCCAGGCTGTCCTAGCTCACATCTATTATACCACTGGCAGACATGTGGACTCCACAGCTGTCCCCTCATTTGTGTATGAAACAGACACACTGGTGGCATTTTTTGGTTACCATAGTTACATTAACAATATACATGTGACATGACATCCTTCTATGTGAAAGGTTTCTGTGGCAGATATTTTGTAGACCTGGGAGTAAAGAAAAACTATTTAAAGTTTGGGGAACACATAAATTAGTCTGCCATTGTATTCTGGAGCCACCATTTCAATCCAGGGAAGAGAGCCATCCTACAGTGGTGTCCAGGAAAGGGCAATCTTGGAAACAAAGATTTTCAAGGGAGGCATTTCCAGCAATGCCTAACCTCTTCAGGAGAGTGTCCATTTAATATTCATTTCAAAATATTTGCTCTTCCTATTTATGACTGCCCTTTGTGAGATAATGTATTAGCATAGTCATTTTCAATTTGTAGGGGGACAGTGGGCAGCACCAATATAAGCATCTATCTCAGTAAGACCTAGGAAACAAAAAAGGAGTTTGCACTGATAAGCAGTGAGCCACAGAAAGAATCATCCTTTAGAAAAACTAAAACAGCTTTAAAAGAGAGAAAGGTGGCTTAATTGGTTTCATGCCTATAATTTTCCCCTCTAGAAAGAAAAATGTTAGCATGGCAATAAAGAATATCATTAACCTGCATTGTTATTTCACAATAGTGATAAGTCTTAATTTGCATCCATAATAATCAGTGTAATCAAGTACTGTACAGAGAATCAGGAAGGCGCAGGCTCAGTTCCCAGCAATGACACTAATGACTCAATGTCTGACCTTCTGGATGTCCTGCAACCGTCCCGGTGCTTCATGGCTCTATCAGAGTTGTGCGTTAAAGGATCCAGGAACACTGGTAGATGATTTCAATATCACCAGTGCAAATAATTTGATTTCTGCCCCAAGAGCTAGAATTATATGGAGAGCTAATGGTCTGGGTACAGCCTCTACCTTTCTGCAAGGTGATGTTTCTGGTCCGTAATCCCATAGCTAAGAGATTTTGTTGTTCTTTTTAAAATTTTCTCTCCCTAGCATTGACAGTTTCTCACCACCTCACCTGGGCCCGCTTGAGGGGAAAAATTTTACCAGGGGTACAGGAAGCCATTTACAATCATTAAACATTTGTTCACCTCACAAGTATATATTGAGCGCCTGCTGTATGCCAGGCATTACAGAAGGCAGTAAAACTGAAATAAGTTAGCTTGATTTTTCTGCAGCTTGTACATTGGAGCATTTTGTTTCCATCAACCTATGCATTCTCCTACAAGTATTTATTGAGTGCTCTGTAGGAAAAAGGCACTCTGCACAGAGGATTTCAACCAAGGGTGATTTTTGCCTCTGAGGGGACATTAGGCAATATTTGGAGACTTCTTTTTGTCACCTGCTGTCACAAGTGAGGGTGGGATGAGGGTGTTATACCGGAATCTAATGGGTAGAAGCCAGGGATGCTGCTCAACATCCTAAAATGCATAGCACAGGAAGCCCCCACAACAAAGAATTATCTGGTCCAAATGTCAGTAGTCGCAAGGATCCTGCCTCTGCCCTCAGTGAGCTTCAGTCTAGTCGGGGTTACAGAAAGGAGACTGACAAGTGCAGCATAGTGTGCTATGATGGTGAGAGTGCAGGCTACAGAAGTACAGAAGCAGCAGCCTTAATTCAGATGTCAGCTGCCAGCAGAGGCTTTAAGAAACACACTGGTTAATTCACAAAACAGGCTTTCACCTGCCACACAAGTGCTCAGCAGGAGACGATTTTCGATCTAGCCTCTTTGAACATAAGGGGGTTGGATGGTTGCTTGAGAGAGGGTAGACTCCTTAAGTTTGTCAAGAACTTTAAACTGAAGATGGAGTTAATTCCTTGTAGGAGTTGGTCAGAATTCAGTGTGTCTTGAGTAAACAGGAGAGGAGGCTGGAAACAGAGAGAAAGTCGATAGCAATAAACATAGGACAGCACAAGCTGCATGAAGAGAAGATGCAGCTGAGTTGACAAAGCTGTCACTGCCTCATATTTTAGAGCTTTAAACTTTGCCAAATCCTTAAATATTTATCACATTTGACCTATAACATCCTGAGATACCAAATGTGATTGTTCTTTCTCCTTTTCCCCAATAACTGAGGGATGAGAGTCATGGAGAGGTTCATTGTGACTGTGGACAAGTCACTCGATGAAGTTTATCTGTAAAAGAAGAGATCTTGTGAGGCTCCTCTTCCCAGCACAAGTTGAATTTGTCTAGGGTCACCCATCTAGGGGAAGACTGGAGGTGGGATAAGACCTGAGACTCCTGTCTCTCTCAGACCTAGTGTCTTCCACTCAGATGGTAGCTGCTTCCTAGACCGTGGAGTCCTAACAGGTAACAAGCTGACGGTGACTCAGCATGCTAGCTCTTGGGTTACCGAAGAAAGCAAGGACCTACGATGCATCGGTTAAAAACTATCATGCAGAGAAACTTAAGCTGGGTTTCCCCTATACCTAAGGATTAACCACGCCCCTTACCTAATGGCTTATCTTAAGCCGACCTTAGCCACTTAAAAAAAGACTTGCGACAATCTGGGAAGAAAGGTTCATAGGAGAGTACAGCTAGAGTTAGAAAACGAGATAGAAAATGGGACAACCCAGAACATGTGGGAAGAATGGACTGCCTAGAATAGATGTTATAGTGGTATCATTTTCTGTTTTCGTTGATTTTTGTTTTTTCTTTGATAGGAGCGTTTTAACTTTCCTATCAGAGAATAATGACCAGTGTATACAGATATGCACACATACATGCACACACATCACACATATAGAGCAGGGGAGACAGATTTCATACAAGTTTATGTTTGTTTCTTGTTTGTTTAGTATGGCTTGCACATCAGAACGAGTTTTGGAGAGAACCTTCCCTCAAGGTCTTATTTCTGGTTTCTCTGGGATAATGAGTGTAAGGTTTCCTATGAGAAGTAAGACTGAGAAGCCACATGACTACTCAAGGTTCTTTTCATTCTCTGTGGTTTCCAGGATCAGGAGTGAGAGTTAAGTAGGACTTCAGCCATATCCTGAGAGTTTCCAGGACACATGTGGAATCTACATGAACTCATCAGACCATCAGAGAACCATAAGGACAGTGGAGTAGCAATGACTGACTTTCTCCAGGTTGTTATTCCAGCTGACTGTGGTTCTGTGCAGTGAGGACTACATGTAAGGCCTAACCCCCCAAAGGACCAGTTAGCTTTGCTGTGTTCCACAGGGACACAGCCAGCCTCCTCACGTACTCAGAAACTCATCCTTTCTCCTGGGGAGGCCATGTGAAAAATGTAGGTCACTTCAAAGCCATCTGAAGGCAACACACAAAATATGTGGGCAAAGGCTGGTGGGATATGTTTCTCTTCATGCATTCATTCACACTGTCAAATTGGAGTCCTGGTGAACAAGTTCCCAAATGGCTTCACTAACAGGATTGAGCACTGGAGCGGAGATTAATTCTATGCAAATGAGATGCTTTAGTGATCGAGAGGAAAATATTACATAGAGCTCCCAAATTCTATCCCCAGAGCCCACCATTTTTCCTAACGTAGCATACAGTAGTAGCAGTAGAATAATGATACTCTACACTGTGCCTTTCCAATGTGTTGGGACCCATCACCAACACCTTATGTGCACTAACTCCTTTAATCCTTGCAACAACTCTGTAATGTAGACACCCACTTTATAGCTCAGGAAACTAAGGCAGACCGCAACTAAGTACCTTGCCCAAGGTCAAACAACTAGTGTGTATGTAATAAATATTTGTCAAGTGAATGAATGAATGAATGGGTACACATCTGTTTTAGAGGAGAGAGTCCTTTATTTGAATTCTCAGTTTATGGCATTCCTGCTTTCCAGGCAGGGCATTTTCAAGAACTGCCTCTGTGACTTGTGAATGATAGGGGAAGAGCTGGTCGGTGGAGAAGCAGGGGTTGAACTTGGGTCTGTCTGACTCTAAACCTGTACTGTTCAAGTGCTTGGCTATATTTCTTCCTCTTTAATTGCAGCTATAAAACAAGAGGACTGGACTACGTTAGCTCTCTTAGCCCATTCCACTCAAAAAGTTACATAATTCCATATTAAAGTCTATGTAAAATAAATCACTTTTTTAAATTTTACTACTTTTAATTTTGAAATCTAGTTTGGTATTTTTATTTAACCAATCATTGAATTATCTTTTTAAATTATATTAGAATTATTAACAGAACATATTTATAAACCCTCTTTAAATCATTTTAAATGGATGAGAATGCATAGTTACAGATTGCATTCTCCTAACCCTTACCATCTCACTGCCTATTAAGTTATATCATCATTGTCTAAATTTAGGTGTCTAAAAATTGAAAAGCATCTTTTCTTACACAGGGAAAAGACAGGTAAAGTGATTAATTTTGAAAAAATTACTGCCGATATTTGCAGAAATAAGTAGGTTGCTGAATCTAATGAATAGTATTGAATGATTTTTTTTTTCTTTAAGATGGAGCCTTGTTTCTGTCGCCCAGGCTGGAGTGCAGTGGCGTGATCTTGGCTCACTGCAGCCTCTGCCTCCGGGGTTCAAGCAAGTCTTGTGCCTCAGCCTCCTGCATAGCTGGGATCACAGGTGCCTGCCACCATGCCCAGCTAATTTTTGTATTTTTAGTAGAGACAGGGTTTCACCATGTTAACCAGGCTGGTCTCGAACTCCTGACCTCAAGATATCCACCTGCCTCGGTCTCCCAAAGTGCTGGGATTACAGGCGTGAGCCACTGCCCCCGGCCATGAAAAGTATTGAATGATTTTTATGAGCTTCAAACTGCTAGCAATATTAAAAGCTACTACTTGAGATTCGCTTCTAAGGATTGTTTTGCTTTAAGGTATCCTGACATGCAAGTGAAGCATCAGAGCAATGTGTCAGTCATTGCCATAGTGTTACAGGACATGCAGCCCAAGGCAGGGGAAGGAGTGGGTAACAAGGCATGTCCTAGATTTGGGAAGAGTTAGTTTCGGAACTGCTGCTCAGCTCTGTGATCTAGAGTGATTTCATGGAACCTCAGTATCTACATCTGCAAAATGGGGATGATAATAGAGCCTGCCTCTTAGAATCACTAGAATCATTCAGTGAGAACATGCATATGAAGTCCTTAGCACAGTTTCTCTTCCAAGGTACATACTTAGTATACAGTAGCAATGAGTGGAAGTGGTATTTATGTTCAGATCTGATATTTCTGCCTGCTACAAGGTCTGCATTCTGAGGATGCTAATTCTGAGGCAAGTGGAGAGATTTTAAGGGACAAGAAGACTCAGACTAGATATTTTATGAAGTCCGTAGTTGACATGGTTGTCACCTTTCGTGGTGGACCCCTAGAGTGCTTTATGTTTGTCTAGACATGAGAAATATGGATTCCACTGATATGCTTTGAAAGAACTGGAAAACAGGTGAATACATTAGAGGCTTTTTTGTTTGTTTCCAGATTCTCTTCTGTATCCCACTCTCTCTTTTCTCTCTGAAAATATTATAATGCCCCTAAATAGTGATTCATGGAATCACATTTTCTAAATAAAGAGAATAGGTTAGGTTCAGAGATATCGTTCCACCAAGAGGAGCTGAATTTAAGACATTGTAGCAAACAAACCCAAAAGCTTCACCTCTCTGCACCCACTGTGATATGAAGGTTGGCCATGTAAAACTCTTAGAACAATGCTGAGCATCTTGTAAATGGTCCATAGACAATGCAGCTACCATTGTTACTGTTAATTCTTAGTATCATCATCATCATACAACATCATCATCTTGTATCTTGACCAAACCACAAGGCTTCTGGTTAGGACCAGATTAGAACAGTGCAGTTTAACCACAAATCTTTCTGGAAGCAAGAGAAAGTCACCAGGTATGCTGGGCATGGTGGTGCACACCTGTAGTCCCAGTTACTTGGGAGGCTGAGGTGGGACGATCACCTGAACCCAGGAGGTTCAGGCTGCAGTGATTCCTGGTCACAACATTGTACTCTAGCCTGAGTGACAAAGCAAGATGTTGTCTCTTTAAGAAAAGGAAAGAAAGAAAAGAAAAAGAGACAGTCACCAGGCAAGCCAAATCAGGTGTGATCCTTAGGGAGATGAACCCACAGAGGCCAGTTGCTATGGGTTGGCCTCCCTAGCACCTCCCGTGTTTCAGCTAGCTGATTTTCACTTGCACATGAAGGAAAGAGTTGAGAATACCATTAACTTGATTTTCTTTGAATTCTTTGTGAAATGGAAATAGTAATTATTTGTGGAGAACTCCATTGTCTTGTTTAATCCTCATCATCAGTGCTTCCCAATTGCTGTGACCACATTTACAGGTTAATTGTAGATATCCATACTCTTAGCTCTGGGGGAAAGCCAGTACCACACAGCTGGTCACCTGGCTACCCTTGCAGGCCAATAAATAGAGTTTTCTAAGTGTGCTGAGAGGAACACATACCAACTCTGGGAGTTATGTATTATCCCCATTTTAAAGATGTGGAAAAAAAAACCCGAGACAAGGATCTTGCCCAGTATCGTACAGCTAGTAAGAAGTATGCATACGAACAATACTCTTAACTCTGGTTTTCCTCCAGACTGAGTTAGTCACATTGTCCTTGATCTTCCCACATCTCCTTGTCCTCACTCAAGTCTAGCATGTGTTATCTTTATTTACATCCTGTAGTACCACCACCACCAAGCAGCTTCGTAAGGGAAAAGGCTATGACTGAGTCTTAGGTCCCTGGCGCCTGTAAAAGCATTTGGCACATGGAAAATGTACTTAGCAAATATTCAGTCGTTGAAAGAGGAAAGGGGTTTCCGTATCATATGTCTATTTCATTTTGCCATATTGCTGCTTTAAAATAATTTGTACAAAGTTATTTCATCTGTATTTTGGTAGAAAATTAGTTCATAAACCTGTATTATACTCAGAGATATTACTATGTTACTGCTTTAGAGAGCTTATTATAGAAAGTTGAACTCATTTGGGAATGCTTTTTGTGATATTATTGCCCAGGAAGTGTTATTAATCAAAAAGTATTCATTAAATGCATGTCGAATATCAAGTGCTATTAGAAAGGTGATATGAGGGTTGAAGAAAATGTACATGGTGTTATTTCTGTCCAGATGAGCTTCCAGACTCATTGGGGAGGTAGAGTGAATAGAATCAAATCAAAATAATTAAGTGATCATCTGTAGGAATTCTGCAACAAAGCAGAAAAACAGGGGCTCAGACCAGACGGGTTTGAATCTCAACTTTGTCACGTAATAGCTGTGCTCAGTATTGGTTAAAAGACTCAATTTATTGACCGCAAACTCATCTGTAGAATGGAGGAATAATGTCTACCCTTAGGGCTGCTATGAGAATGTATGGGAAAGCACTTGGTACAATTCTTAGAACATGACAGTCATTCACTGCAATCATTTGGCAGATATCGACAGCCCCACTTGTGTGCAGATCTTTTTCTGGGAGTACAGTGGTGAGCAAAACAGATGATGTGTGTTCCTTTCCCACGTGGAGCTTGCTGTCTGATGTGAGATAAAAGCAATAATCCAATTATCACACAAGTAAATGTAAAATGATGGCTGTGTTAAGTCCAGTGAAGAAGAAGTACAGGAGGCCAGGAGAATGTAACATAAAGCCTTCTAAGAGAAGACCTTCCTAAAGAACTGACATTTATTTAAGCCAAAATCTGAAGGTCATAGGAGAGTTAGCCAGGCAAAGGGTATGGAGAGGGAAGAGCTTTGTAAGCCAAAGCCCAGAGGTGAGAAGGACTTTGGTATGCTTGATCAACAGGGAGAAGACCAGTGTGGCTTAGAATAGAATAAAAGGGTACCTTCTTTTCTGCCTACTTCCAAAGTGCACTTGGAGTTCAGAGAAGGCAGAACTTGTACAAAGTTCAGCAAAGGAAGAGACTGCATCCTATACTGAACAGATATGTCACCATGACAGAAGGCTTGAATTGGTGGAGAGGGAAATTGTGTGAGTAATTCTATTGAGTCTTGGCTGGTTGGGTGGCATGCCAGTGTCTTACATGTGTGGACTGGCATATGCCAAGTCGGGCACACCAGGAAGAAAGTTTCTCCTCCATTTCTGTGTGGCTTTGAGCATGCTGATTAACTTCTCTGAATCTTGGTTGTAAAAAAAAAAAAAAAAAAAAAAAGATGTAGCACCACAAGTTTGTGGGAATGGGAAGATATAATGCATGTGAACGTGGCACATAGTATCTAGTAAATTAGCTTAGCTTATTTTATATTCTGCTCCTCATAACCTTTTTCTTCCCTATACTACACTTTCCTTTCATTGTAGTGAACCTCTGATTATGACACTTGGTAACTGAGATCACATCACCTGTGTTGCTCACAGATACAGATTTTTTATAGTAGTTTGGTGATAGCTGAAACATTTCTCTTGCTTGGCATGCAGATGCTATCATTCTCGTTCATGAACTCATTGTGTAAAATGCACTTAGACACATCTGGCTGCTGTTCGCATGAACAGAGGTGACTGCTGGTGAGTGTAAAATGCACTTAGCCACATCTGGCTGGTGTTCGCATGAACAGAGGTGACTGATGGTGAGTGGACAAGATCCTTCACAAGCTTTAGATGGTAATTTCATTGGTGCTCTAATGACCATAACACTTAGTTGTTATTGATTTGTCTTCAGTGGAGAGATGTACTTTTCTGCCTGATCTTAATTATGGTTCATAATATTAGATCATTTCAACACTGAGTTAGCATTTTGCCCTTGTAACAATTTGTTTTAGTTCCATCTTTGTATTGACTTATAAGTCAATTTAGACACTATTACCAAATACTTATCAGAAAAAGATAGTGGGGGTAGAGTTGGTTATTTTTCCGCAAGATGCCGAGTTCTCCTTTATTACATGCTTTATGGCAGTAAATCTTGGACGCCCTTGCACCCTTTTATTACTAACCTGCTTTTCTATGTCCCTTGAGATCTTAAGTCTTCTACTTACTAGATTACGAGAAAAACTCCCAAATTTCTCTCCAACCATAACCTCACTTCCAAACTCCAGTCCTATGTTTCCAAATGCCTGCTGGATATTTTCACCCTGAGAATCCCAACATCACTGAAGGAGCAAGAGGAAGAGGTGGTTTCCAGGATGCAGAGTGAACTGTGGCTGTACAAGAGGAGAGAGAACGTCCTTTTGCAGAGGAACGAAGCCCCTCCCTATTGACCCAGCAGGGAGGGAACCAGGAGGAGAAGTACTCCGGCCTCTCTTTTCCCACCCTCTTCTAATCATTCAAATGGAAACTCACCCCACTCCCAAAATGAGCTCCTGCCATTGCTGGCCCTTATCTTGTTTTGAGAACTGCTATCATCCCATCACTCAGGCTCAACCTTGAAATTATTTGTAACACTTCCCTCCCCTGTCTGCACATCTAGTCAACTGCAGTATCCAATACATGCCTCTCTAGTTATATTTCCCTAGTGTCTTTTAAATATGGCACTTCTTCTTTGTTCCTGTCAACACCACCCCAATTCTAGCCCTCATCACCTCTCCTTTAGCTTATTGGAAGTGCTTCTTAACCAGCTTCTCCCTATCTAGTGTGCCTGCTCTCCAGTCTGACATAGAGCTGGTGGATTCATCTTTCGGAATTACAGAAGTGATCCCACAGTTCCCCTGTAAAGAGGCATTAAATGGTCCCCCTGGCTATAGTAATGTGCTGGATATTCTTGATGTCCCTCCAGTTCCACCCAGTACCCCTTTCCACTTTGCTTTGTGCCCCAGGAATCAGATGTATATGGGCTGTACCCATAAATGGGTCCCTTGCCATCTGGCTTCTTGTTGGGTTCTGCATCCTGCGGTAGCTCACTCAGGGTTGCTTGCCCATCCTTTGTGAGTTGACTTTAACCTCGCCCATCCCTTATGCTATTGTTTGAATGTATGCATCCCTCTAAAATTTGTGTATTGGAACTTAAACCCCAAGGTGATGGTATTAAGAAGTGGGGCCTTTTGGGAAGTGATGAAGTAATGAGGGCTCTGCCCTCATGAATGGACTAATGCTCTTATAAAAGAGATTGAAGGGAGTTCTTTAGTCTCCTTTTGTCCTTCCATCTCCTCTGCCATGTGAGGATGTGAGGACACAGCCTCAGTTTTGTCTTTGCCCCCTTCTGCTATGTGAAGACACAGAAAGAAGGCACCATCTTCAAAGCAGAAAGCAGTCCTCACCAGACACCACATCTCCTGGTATATTGATTTTGGACTTCCCAGCCTCCAGAACTGTGAGAAAATAAATTTATATTCTTTATAAATTACCCAGTCTCAGGTATTTTAATATAGTGACAGGAATGGAGTAAGAATCTTATAAATGGTCCCTTTTTAAAACTTTTCTGTATTCATTCCCTTTTTAACGTACCATCTGTTTTCTTCTAAGTCTCTGACAAGGATGAGAAATCAGAGAAAACTCCTTAGTGAAGCATAAAGGCCCTCCATATCTAGGAACCATCCTACCTTCCTGTCTTGATTTCCATAGCTACTGTGGCATAACCAAAATCCCATTCAAAATGAAAGCATTCCTATTCTGTCCCCTATTCCAAGTCTGCTGCCTTGACGCCTTTACACCAGTGTAAATGTTTAACAACTGGCTCTCCAAAAAGGTAAGCCCTCCTTTTTATGACCAATTTTAAGCTACCAGTGTGATGTCTCTGAACTCAGATTTGGAAAGAAATGCTCACAACTGACTCAGAATACCACTGCTTTGTGTACAGCTCCCCACCTCCTCTGCCACTGCCCTCAGTGCCTTACACAGAAGAGTTGCTCAATAAACTATTCTAATTCATTTCTGTCATTTCTGTGGGCATTTGGAATGGTACAAAAACCTACTTACTAGCCACATGTTGATGGTAATATTTGTGTACCCAGAATTTTTTGGTGAGTGCCAACATAGGTACTAGTTGGATTTTTGAGACTTGAAAACGCTGAAGTGAAAATAAACTAACTACTTGCTCACATTTTATGCTAAGTTGCTGAAGCATAGCATACTACTTAATGTTGCTTAATTCTCCAGTAAAATAATTCTCATTTTCTGATCTTGTTTTCAAACCATGTCTTCATTATCCTCAATTAAATGTAATTTGAAGTAATAATAAACCACCATTAAAATGTATTTCCTCACTATTATAACCATTTGAATATTCTATAGTTTAAATTATGTCTCCTTAAATCAAAAACTCTACAGAAATTTTTAAGGTACATGTTCATCCTAGACATATAAGATTGCACTGCAATTTACTCTAAAATTTATTTTATTAAGAAATAACCCTTTCTTAGTCTTTCTAAGAGATAACTTTAATTTTGCTTCATTTAAAAAATTTCTATATTGAAAGTTCAAAATACAACTACAATTTCTATTAGAAAAATAGGAGGTAAACCAATAAAGATGATCTTATCATAGCATTGGATTCTTTTGTATTTTAATGGTTATGAAGGACAATATGGATATTCAACTAAAATTATTCTTTTTACTTTTAATAATGAACATATTAGTTGAAGAGCTATTATAGAATGCACTATGATTTATAATGCATTTTAATGTTCTCAGCTGTTCCTTTGCACCATATGATTACACAAGCCTAGACTGTGTAATTAAGGACCATCCACTAATGTGCACTGGTGGATTTATGGTGTCCAGGTCATCGATGATCTGAGCACTTTGAGTATTGGACCATTAGTTTCAAATGCATACTAAGATAGGGGAACACATTGGCATCAAGGAAAATCTATAATAAGAAACTCTTTCAAATTCAGGGATGTAACTTTCACCTGATTTTAATTTACCAAAACAATTAAAAAACCTGATTAACAGAAATCCTAATTAACTAGATCCCCTCCACCCTCAGTCCACTTTTAGAAGAAAAGGGAAGATTGGAAGAAAATAACTTAACCAAGGCTTTCAATTAAGAAAAAAAAAATTCCAATATGAGTTCATTATTAGGGCCTTGAAGAAAACTATGTCTTAGTAAAAAATATATAACCACCCTTATTAAAGGCAAAAATATAGGTATTACAATTTGAAACTATAAAAGCTTTCTAGGAAACCTTCAGTCAAACAAAATTAAATTTGCAAATTCCCTGAGCCTAATGCTCTAGTTAACCAAGGTTTCACTCTACAAGTTAGCTTTCTTCTACGTGTCTAAAAGAAGGCTGCAATGTACTCTTGGGGTCCAATAAGACAATTAAGGCAGGTGGTATCACAGAAAGGCCCTGTGCAACGAACTTGACTTTAACTTCAGCTGGTTCACTTATAGCTGTGGGAATTGTGACATTACTTGAATTAGTCATGATTTGCCAGAGAAAGAGAATGAATAGGATGGGTGATTGATTGATTGATAAGATAGATAAGATATGATAGAGAGATTTATTACGGGAATTAGCCTACATGATTATGGAGGCGGAGAAGCCCCACCACCTGCCATCTATAAGCTGGAAAACTGATGTTCTGTCCCAGTGTTGTAAGAATGTAAGTAAAGCACCTTTCACAGTTTCTGTTTTGTATTCTGCTCCCCATCCCTGTCTTTGGCCACTTCCTTAAAGACTCACTGTGGCCCCCAAGCTTTCAGAGGAAAGGTTTCAACAAGCAGGCACACCTCTACTTCATTTTCTTGCGGTGATTAAAAATGTCTAGTTCTTTAAGTCCTTATTAGAAATAGTCATAAAAAATAGTTTAGAAAAGGAATTTGAAATGAAGTTTATTTTAAGAGTTCAGGGACAGATGGCTTTACTTTGCTTCTTTAAAAAAAGATGGCATTCAATGTGGTTGAGTTCTATCAAGTCAAAGGACAAGTACTGTCTCATTCACCCAAACACTGCTGTCTTTAACCTTGACTAGCAGGAACCTCTATGTTAAATGTATGCACACTTCTGTACATCTGCCTTCAGATTTTAAAGGAACATTTTAATGTGGAAGGGATATGTTCTTGACATTTTCTTAGTCTAAAGTTTAAACAGCACTTCGTCTTCTAATTAGCAAATCCTAAGCAGTCAGGCTCTTTAGAGAAATATCACTAGATCAGAGCTAAAGACTCCCATCTTAAGGACACTGGATGTTAGTTTTTTTTTTTTTAAATAAAAATGTTGTTAAAATGTCAGATAATTAGTACAGATTACTACTGGTTTAAACAATATAACAAAAGACAGTGCAGAGCTCTAGATGAGCAGAGAAAAATGCAATAAATGTTCTGAAATGAATGTGAAAATGTTAGCCATTTTCTTGATGAGGAGAATTATCCTCACCATTACAAACTAAACTTAATTCAGTCTGGGAGAAAAGCAAATCTGATATAGTCTAATGGAATTGCTTGACTTGATCAGCATCCAAAAATCTATGGCTCAGTATTAGCCGCCTACATATTGGCACTTTCAGTGCCCACAGTGACGAGTCTATTTTTTCACTGGTGTATGTGTAGTGTTGAATGTACAATCCAGAACCATTGTAGCAACCAGTTCCTTATGCAACACTTACTAACAGGGCATGGCGAAATCTGTCCGAAGTGAGAATACCCAGTGCTATACTGTGAAAGACTTAAACAGAAGTAATGCAACTGGGCCTTCCAGGCATATTGAGCCTGCCAAAGTAAAGATTTAGCATTTAACATTTAATCATGCAGCTAATTACAAAGCAATTATTTCATATAGACATATTACAGGAAGAGAATTAAAATGATCTGTAAAAGACTAAAATTAATTGATTTCATGGTAGTTTTTAATAACTTGCTGGTGCTGAAAAGGAGCAATAAAAACAGCCCAGTTGTTGGTTGATGTTTTGTTCTGTGCTGGGCCTTCTGTCAGTTGCTCAATTCAATAATGTTAAACTGCCACTTTCATAATTCCAGCTATGCAAATAGTCTATTTCTTAAAAAGAAAAACAAACAACTTTCTTGATCTTACAAGTGATTTAAACAGAAAAAAATTTTTCCCGTCGTCCTACTTTCTTTGCCTGTCGTAGAATCTTGGGTTTAAAAGGGTTGTGAAAGACTAAAGGCTCAAGATTCTTCAAACTGTATCTGGTGTGTGACTTTCAAAACATGGGAGGAAAATGATTTTGGCACAGAGCTAAGGTAGTTCATGAATAATTATAAGTTTAGCCTGCTGGGTCCTAGAAGAAGTTACAAAGATCACAGAGCTTACCACAGCTTTTAAAGTTAAGGAACAGGTACCTCTATCTCCCTATCTGTAGGATATACAGGCAACAGTAGAAAGCAAACTCTTTTCATAATCAGTTGTATGTAGTAAGAGTACAATGGGGAGAAGTAGGGTAAGGAAAGTCAGGACTCTTAAGTATTTGATAAAATAAGCATTCATATAAAAATAATTTAGATGGTAGTTAATACACATATTAATTAACTACTTTACTTTTTTTTTTTTTTTTTTTGAGACAAGAGTCCCACTCTTTCACCCAGACTGGAGGGCAGTGGCGTGATCACAGCTCACTTGCAGCCTTGAACTCCTGGCAGTCCTCCTGCTTCAGCCTCCTAAGTAGTTAGGACTATAGGCACACACCGCCATGCCTGGCTAATTTTTGTATTTTTTGTAGGGATGGGATCTCGCTATGTTAGCAGGCTGGTCTTGAACTCCTGGGCTCAAGCAGTCCTCCTGCCTCAGCTTCCCAAAGCACTGGAATTACAGGTGTGAGCCAATGTGCTCAGCCCAATATTAACTACTTTAAAATCTTACACTTCTTTAGTTTACCAGGGCTGCCGTGGCAATGTACCACAAACTGGGTGGCTTAAAACAACAGAAATTTATTATTTCACAGTTCTGTAGGCTAGAAGTCCAAGATGAAAGCATCAAGGTGTCAACAGGGCCATGCTCCCTCTGAAACCTGTAAGAGAATAAGTCCTTGCCTCTTAGCTTCTGGGGGTTTGCTGGCAAACTTTGGCATTCCTTGGTTTACAGCTGTGGAACTCCAATCTCTGCCTTCATTGTCACATGGTGTTTTTGCTGTGTGTCCCTGTCTTCACATCATTTTCCCTCTTCTTTAAAGGACACCAGTCATATTGGATTAGGGGCCTAGCCTATAGCCTACTCCAGTAGTCTACTCCTCATCTAAACGAATTGTATCTGCAATGACCCTGTTTCCAAAAAAGGGCCACATTCTGAGGTCCTTGGGATTGGGACTTCAACATCTCTTTTTTTGAATCCACAATCCGTAACCAACAAGCATTTTGACCCAGATCATGGGATAGACTGATGGTAAGTGATGTAGGCATTTTGTACATATTAACTCATTTCATCTTTTTAACAACCACATGAGGAAAGGATGCTGACACTACTCTCAAAGGAAGACACGGAGACTAGAAAAGTATCATGTGTGGAGCTGGATTTTAATCTCAAATCTGTTGACTCCAAAGCCTGTGCTCATTCTCATATTCTAAAGAGCTGCCTTCCCGGGGATCCTGTTTTCCCATTCTCTTTTTTTGTTGTTGTTGTTGGAAAATCTAGAGATAATTTCCTGAGTTCTCAAAAACCATTTCTACCTTTCTCACAATCATATTAATTTGCCCTGCTAGTTTTTAGAATTACCTTTACTTCATATGTTCTGTAATTACATTGTCCAAGAATGTGATCTAGAAATGACATATATTTTTAATAGGAGGTAACTAAAATGCCTAAAGTACAAAACACCTTAAAGGCATATTTGTTCATTCAACAGTCATTTTCGAGTACCTGCTCTAGGGCTAGCATTCTACTAGGCCCTGTCTAGCAAATTTGCCATCAAAAGCTCTTAATTTCTAAAAAGTTTCATTCAGCCTTTTCTTTAGGGAATATGGTGGGAGTCATGGCCTTTCATACAGGGCTAAACATTTTTTGTTTATTTTCTATGTAAACCGCTCTTCAATTAATCAAATACAATAAATAAGGAGAGCAATGGTGTACTCTGATACTTGAAAAGAGGAGATCTGTTCTGATGGAAACCTTTGCTTGCTTCCATCCTAAGGGTTTAGGTAAAAGAATTCTTATGTATTTCCTTCTGGATTCAAATTACATGAACTTTATGAGTCCATACACCTGTTTCAGACAGGCTTTGTTCTCTCAGGTATAGCAAGAGAAATGCAATAAATGAAGAAAGGTCTAAATATACTTTGTGATGTACTCTGGTTGTTGTTTCATTGAACACTTGCAGGCTAGTCACTGTGTTAACTGCAGTACCTACCAGGATGAATAAAACATAACCTTGGACTTCAAGAGTTTGAGTCACCTCTGAGAACACTCTGATGAGTGACTGGAAGAATGAAACAGTGTGGCTTAGAGCAAAGCCATGGCTACCTGTGTCTTTGCAGTTACCAGGCCCCAGCTGACATGCCTGCTGGATCCTCTGAGCCTGTGAGTGGTGGCAGGTCAGAGCCAGACTAAGGCTGGAGTCTTTTTAAACATGGTCTGCATGACAGGACTCTGGTGCTTTAAAAAATATACAGATATTCCCAGACCCCATCCCAGACTTACTAAATCAAAATCTCCATGAGGCATGAGAATGTGCATTCCCTTAAAACGATCTCCAGATTCATGAACAACTAAGTTTGGAGATATCTAGGGCTGTGCATGCCTAGTGTGGTAGCCACTGGTTACATCTGGCTATTTAAATGTAATTCCAGTCAATTGAAATAAAATGTAAAACCTCCATTTCTCATTCCCACCAGCTACATTTCACTTGCTCAGTAGCCACTCAGGAGCTACCATGCTAGGCAGTGCAGACTGAATATTTCTGAAGTTGCATTACATAGTGCTAATAGAGCAAACACAAATTAGTAACTCTCATTCCTCCCTCCCAAAGATCCACCTATCTCTTTACTCCTCCCTTTTGACATGTACCTTTTCTTTTTTTTTGAGTAACTTGTGTACTCGTCTTATTCACTCCCCTTAAGATTAGAAGCTGTTTAAGGGCAGGGTCTGGTCTTCCTGGCCCTGTGACACAGCAAACACTCAATGCATTTTTAATTAAATCAGTGTGATTCAATTTGCACCATTTTATTGGATCTCTTTTGCATTTCAGCTGACACTAGATTTCATCAGAGTCTAGAGAAAAGGACGGATCACAGAGCAGGTTTGTCTCAATCACAAACAGTAGGATGGATTTTTGCTAAATTGCAAGGTTTTCTTAAGCACAAAATGTAGAAGAGACCCACCAGAGCTGTGAGTATTTGCAAGCCTAAACCTATTGTCATATTTGGGAACCTAGAAAGCACATTTGAATTGACTCAGCTAGCTGTTTGATTTGTCTATTGAGTGCTCACTATGTAGATGCCAGACTCATTGCCTCACCCTGGAATGACTCAGAGTGAACAAGACAGAAACGGGTTCCTCACTCCGTGAGATGCACACTCTCATATGGCATATTGAAATATTGGCAAGGACTCTCCCTGCCCAGACGGATTGGGATAGAAAAGCGATGTGATTTGGGTTCTGGCATCAGATGCCTGGATTCACATAGAACCTCAACCACTCTGCTGTACTAGTTCCAAGACCTTGGGTAGTTCATTTTATTTTTCTGAGTCTCCATTCCATCACCCATAAAAATAGGAACATGATGACATTCACCTCATAGCGTTGCGAGCATTCCATGAAATAATTTATGTAAATGATTCAATGCAGTGCATGTTGCATAATAAGAGCTTAATAAGAACTAACTGCTGTTACTCTTACAACTACTACTCAGCCAAAACTACCCTGCAATTAACATTAAGATGTAAAAAACGAGGTGTCTGCAAGGTTAGAGAATAATTCATTATTTGGAAAGGGTGTTTTCTGTCTTTCTTGAGCTAGCAGTTTAATTCCTTTAGCTTACTATTTACATCCTTGCATCCTAAATCACTGAGATGGATATATAAATGTTTTGGTAGATGCCTATCTCTTGTTTTATTTTTTGTGTTTCTTTGGTGAACGATTTAACTTGTTTGAAACACTTCTTTCCAGACAATTAAGAATAGGGAAATGCTTCAGGTGTCATTCAACCTATCTTGGTGTAGAGAGATCACAAAGAATTCTTTAAAGAGGCTCACCATTAAACTGCAAAACTGAAATCCTAATAACTAGAATGCAAATATTTAATTAGCATTTCTCATTAAAATAAATGTGTGACTTTTTTTCTTACCTTCAAAAATGACATGGCCTTTGAAAATACATACTGGAAATGAGCTGGGAAGAGAAGGGTTGGATTTTGAAGGCAGCCACTTAATACTGGGGAGTTTGCAAGTTGAGCCTTCCTGAGTCCTTCCCATTCTTTCATCGGGGGGAGAAGAAGACTTTCCTGTGCACCTGTATGTAATAGTGAAATTAATTTCAAATCCAGGACCTGCTTTATTCTTACCTCAGATTCCATGAAACCTGCTTTAAACTTTTTCTAATATTCTAGAAATCTACTCTATCCTTACCCGAGGGATAGAGGATATTTCTGTGGCACCCAAGCTGTTCAGTGAACAGGTGAGCTGTCCCAGGGTCTTCACTGTGATTGGAGGGGCTCAAATCATTTGGGAAAAATCGGTGTTGGCTTCAAGAGCTATAAATGCTCCCAGGCAGCCAGACTATACTATTGATACTTCATTCATTTGATTCAAAATTAGGGGTTTTGGGGATGATTGTGTGTTCTGTGGGAGGTGGTACTTAGAGCATGGGCTTTGAAACCAAGACGATTTCATTTGATTTCTTCCTTCACCACTTTCTAGATGTGTACCTTGAGCAGGTATATCTCTATGCATCTATTTCCTCAGTGTAAAAAGGGGACAATCATAGCACCTAGCTCCTGGGGATGTTGTTTAAAAAAAAAAAAAGAAAGAAGAAGAAGGTTAGGTTAAAAGAAGAAAAGTTCCAGATAATTTTCAGGAGATTGTTTTCAGGAAATAAATTAATTTTCTTATCGGAAGAGTAGATATTAACTTAGGTTTTCAGCACCTGACTCTAATTGTCTTAAGTTGACGCCAAAGGAAATTTGTTGAAATCCTGCTATGATCCACTGCTCAAGACATGTTATCTCATTTAATCTTCAGAACATCCAAATGAGGTAGGTATAACTATGCCCATCAAAAAGAGGGGGAAGCCAGGGCTTAGAGAGGTGGAGTCATTTGTCCCAGGTGGCATGGGTAGTGCCAGGATATGGACCCAGCTCTGTCTGCCTCTTGAGACTGTGCCTTTCTTTTTAATTTTTTTTTAAAGCTAAACACAGTTTCTCTTAAAAATCTGGGAGCAAGTGTTTTGCTCCCAATCAAGAAGTGCTGCTTAACTGGGCACCTTTAAGAGTAGAAACCTGAACAAAGCATCAAATACTCAATACCTGGAGCTGGAGCCCTAGTTTCAGCCCAGCCTCATCATTTAGAGGTAGGAAAGATGGCTAACATGCACTGAGCTGGAGTCAAGACCAGAGGTAAGGACTCAGGTCCCCTAACTCTTGGTCCAATGCTCCAGCCCCTGTACCATGCTGCTTCTCAAACTACCTGAGAGTCAGATAGGACTCAGAACCAGAGAGCATTCAGGCATGGGCCCTATGTCCATGACTTACTAGCTCACTTGAGACAGATGAGTTGACATCATTGTAAAGAATAGGGATGATCATACCATATACACGTAAGTCACTCAGTGTAGTGGTTAGTACATAGTATTTTATTAAAGTGAGTTTACTAGTAGAGTTAGTTACATTCATATTATTCATGAGGGCTTTCCTATCTTGAATGTCCAACTCCAACTCCTAATTATTTTAAAAATCTATGCACTTCCTTCACTTGAATTTCTATGCCCTCATAGACTTTACAGGCACATGTTCTATCACCAATTAAGAGAAATTTAACTTACACATTTTACAACTTATACATGAAATTTGGCTGTGCTTATACAGCACAGATCAACATTACAATCAATTTACTGCCATGTTAAAAAAAAATCAATGAACATTGTTCAGCTGACCTGACTAATTTTTTGAAATAAGTTGGCCATCAGTGTAATTGATTGAGCTATCTATACAACCCTCAACCTACCTAAGCAAAGGTCAAAATGGAGGTTATTAAAGAAAACCAGCCACTGAACTATCCCTAAATTGAGTGATGTTTTCCTGTGCTACTGATAAATGATTCATTGATGGAGCACTAAAGACTAATGTCATTCAAAGAATTGTAGACCCTGCCCTCGTGGCAAAGAATATGAATTTAACCTTAGACAAAGCAAAGCAATGTGGGATTGTCTATCTAGAGTGCAGGACAGGGTGCTTGGAGAGTGGAGCTTGGCCTCCAAATATGTGACCTCACCTCTCTGAGGTGTCCTCTGCAAAATGAGAGGTTATTGTAGATGTGTCATGTGATCTGTAAGGCCGTCTCTACCTTTCACAGTTTGTGCATCTGTATATTTCACAGGGAGACTAGCCTGCTTGCTTTTGATCAGTTGAAGTCAAGTCAGACTCTGAGGTCGACGTTATTCCCTAGGGCTCTTTCATAGACACCCTTCCCGTCTGTCCCAAGACACCTTCCTGGGTTTGGATTCTTGCCAGCTGGCACTGGGCTTTTGGCTTTTCATTTTTCTTTTGCTTTTTACATTTTCTGTTGTAATTCTTAAGTCCATCCAGTCCAGCCTACCCTGCTTCCCATGCCTGGCCAACCCTCCTGAAAAGGCTAAAGTGCCGTCCATGCCCAGTTCCTCTTAGGAGCTGAATGAATTGTGACCCCAGCTTTTATGCTCGACTTGGAGACCAGCTGCGCCTTTGGGCTTTTCCCAGAGATGTTGGATGAGACTGCACCTGCAGTGTGATGGATTTGCCCTTGCCTGAAAGAGGAAGGAAAATGAGGGAGAATCAAAAGATCACTTGTATCCATCCCCTTCTTTGTACACTAGTACATTTATATCACCCAAGTACACCAGAGAATTTTTGTCTCAATGAATTAATAGTAATAACATACAAGAAAAAGGAGAAAAGGAAAAGAAAATTAGGGGGAGGACAATCTAATTTTCTCTGGGAGCCAGTAAAATCACCCCAGAAATTTAACATGGTCAGATTAGGAAACACTGAATTTGGGAGCAAGGCACTCGAGTTTCATTTTGTTCCCCTGGCAATTAACTGGGTCAACTTGGATCACCTAGGGGACCTCTAAGGTCCTGACTACCTTTTAAAGTAGGTCTTCTGAACGAAAGGAGTGTAAAATGAATTTTTGGAAATGTAATGCTTCTTAAAGCACTAAAGAAGTTTTCTTCTGAGCAGAGAGTCACACCATAATAAACTGAGTTTATAATTATAGATTTTCACATATGGAGTATTTGCCAATAATATTTGAAAATTTATATCTAATCATCTAGTTATCATATATTCCCTTTAGCTCACCATTATAGGTGCTATTTTTATGCTTATATTCAGAGGTTGCAAACTGGCCATGGGCCATAAAGGGACTCTGAAAACAGGTAGGTTCTGTTTGGCCTGCACAGCTAAAACATTTTGGGATGCCTTTTGGAATTCATGCACTCTCCAGCCTTCTACATGACTACTGCTTCTTACTGTGTTAGAATCAACTCCCTACACCTACCTGGCCCTAGAAAGCATTAAGTTTGAGATCTTTGTCACAATCAAACTCCATCCCTCCAAAACAACTTAATTTAATAACACAAGAGGAAGAAAAAAGAAGGGAAGAAAGGAAGAGAAAGGGAGGGAGGAAGATTGCCTCTCTGAAAATGATTGGAAGTAAAGTTTTCCATGACACCAGAGGAAAGGCTTGATGACCTCCTGAGGTTCCTTTAGGCCTGAGAAGCTATGACTACTTAAGGTAAGAAAAATAAAAGATACAAAGTTACATGACTTGTTCAAGATCGTCCAGAAAGTTTGTGGTGAAGCCAAAATTAAGAATTCCTTTCTTGGCGAACATCCTTGTTCTGTTGCCCGGCCTATTGAGATGTGTGGCCGCCCTGCTTGGTGATGAATAATGTGGGCTTTTAGGAACAGTTCCTTATGCAAAAGAGCCTCAGGAAGATCCACTGTGTCCTTGCAAGGGGATACACTATATTGTTTCCTTAATGCATTACGGAGACTATTATAGCTCTTCCTCCCATACGACCCTCCATCTGTGATCACTTAACACACACTAAACCAAACAAACTAAGCCAAACAAAGTGTTTGGCTTTGGATAATGTGTGAACCAGGAACATAATTTTGGAAAATGGTTGGAGAAAGAAATCTAAGAGTCAGAAAGGGTCAGGTGCCAGAAAAAAGTCTAAGAAACTAATGTTTTTAAAAATAGTCTGTGCAGATTCAGCATTCAGATCGTACGTGCAAGGCCCTCTTTCCTTCCCAAGAGGAATAAAATACATCCTCAATACAAAATTTACTGTAATTTCTCTCTTTGACCCCCCTGTACTGGCTAGCTACATTATTTAAGGTACAGAACTTGTACTGGATCATACCACAAAAGGCATTCTCTACTGATTTCAACGATCTGTGCCTTACTTTCATCTTCAACACCCATGAAAAAGCCTCAGATTCAATACGAGACATCAATCCTGTAAATAATAGTAGCTAACATCTACTGGGGGCTTGCCATGTGCCAGGCCTTCTGCCAAAGGCTTTACATTTAACAGTTCATTCTAATTCTCTGACAGTCCTTATAAAGCAGGTTTTATAATCTCCATTTTCTTAAAGAGGAAACTGAGACTTAGAAAGTTTCAATAACTTACCCAAGGTCACAGAGCTGAATTTGAAACCAAGTCTGTCTCTCCAGAAGCCGCATTCTTAACTTTATGCTATACTCTTGTTTCAGACATCTCAAAGCCCTTGTTAAGTATCACAATCAGCACTGGGGCCTGTAGCTGAAGGCAGAGTGGCCTTCAGGGACTGGAGGATCCTTCTGGGAGGTCAGTCCACACAGTGGAGTCTGGGTCCATCTTGCCTCATGGAGTAGCTACAGGGAATGTTGGTGTTGAGGCAATCTATTTTTCTTAAACTCTGTAGGGCCAGAAGGAAATCTTGGTTGAACAAAAATCCCATTTCCCCATTATTCAAGCCATTCCTAAAAGAAAGGAAGCAAATTTGAATCCTGCATTAGCCATGGATCTATTTGGAGCCTGAGAAAAAGCTAAAAGAATGATGTTTTTTGAACATTATCTACATGATATGAATTTGGCCAATCCAGAAAGGATACATAAAGCTCATGCCCTCAGAAGGCATTTTTCTTCATTTGGGGATCAAAATTTTAGTTCTTTGCTGTGATTATACTATCTATGAGATGGTGATAATTTCCAGGTTGGAGGTTTGTGTTTTATAATTTGCCTGGATAGGGTTTCAATTTACCTTTAATACAATACTTGGTCTCTGGATTTTATTAATTTCAATGATAATGGTTGAAAATATAATACAAATGACAAATAATAATGATAATAACTCTTTACCAAGTATCTGCCATGCCCAAGGGCCTTAAAGAGATCATTCATTACTCCCAATAACAAGATGAAAATGAAATTCAAAGGCAAATCTGATAGGGTTCCAGAGGTTCAAAAATAAGTATTTGAGGGCTCACTATGTGCTGGATATTTTCCCAGTGTGTTAGGGTTCTCTTAGAGGGACAGAATTAATGAGAGATATATATAATATATCTCCCATTAGTATATGTGACTATTATATATATAAAGGGGAGTTTATTAAACCAATCACAAGGTCCCACAATAGGCTGTCTGCAAGCTGAAGAGCAAGGAGACCAGTCCGAGTCCCAAAACTGAAGAACCTGGGGTCTGAAGTTCCAGGGCAGGAAGCATCCAGCACGGGAGAAAGATGTAGGCTAGGAGGCTAGACCCGTCTCTCTTTTTCACGTTTTTCTGCCTGCCTTGTATTTGCTGGAAGGTGATTAGATCGTGCCCACCAAATTAAGGGTGGGTCTGCCTTCCCACTGACTCAAATGGTAATCTCTTTTGGCAACACCCACACACACACCCAGGATTAATACTTTGTATCCCTCAATTCAATCAAGTTGACACTCAGTATTAACTATCACAAGTCCATCCCTTGTTAACCTGAACACACGTCTCCTGAGATCATACATTACCTTAAATAGAGACAATAATGAGGTCATAATTACACCTAACATAACTATCCTTCCTACAACCGGAAACACACTAATCCCCAACCCAAATACTATTACATAAAGTTAACAATACTTAAATGCTGATATGAAGTCAATAAATCTTATGTCACATGATAAAGGGAAAAAATGAAGGTATTAGTACAGGTATATACAGGCACAAACGTGTTTTTAACAAGGAGGAAATACTCGTGACAGTTAACAGTCCTTGTTTCTGCACTTGTTTCTGCAGCTGGTCATGTGATCGTAGCTAGTATTGATGACTACCTTCTTGTACTACCCATTCTATATTCCCTTTGCCTTTAGCAAGCACCTCAGCAGGTTGTGTTTTTTTTTTTTTTTTTTTCCTGGTGGAGTGACCCAAACCTTCATTCCTGAAAGGTCTGGGCCATTTGTAGTCCTTTCTGGATTGGGCTGTTGTAGTTTTTCCATTGACCTTAATCACAGGACATTGTAATACTAAGAGATAGCCTAATGGATCTCCTGTATTCCATGCATACTCTCCCTTACTTCCATCATAAAGTAGTAGACTGATTTCATTTTGATAATCTGGGTCAATCACACCAGCCAAAACTGTAACTCCCTTCTTAGCCTGTTGACTTAAAGGTAGGGGGAGCCCAAAGTGTCCACGTGGCAATCTTCCAGTTTCATGGAATCGTTGTTATGTCTCCTGGTGGCAGCGTTCCTCCTCCTGGAACTAAGATGTCTAGGGTAGCAGAACGTAATGTCGTGGGAATAGGAAACAAAAATTTTGCTAGTGGATCACTAGGGGTGATGGTGAGAGGCACCACTTCCACCCGTTGATTCCTGGACGCATGGATTCTAGCTATGGGACAAACATTACCATGTATTGGATGCTGATTCAGAGCATACACAGCCTTCTGGAGAACTTTGCTGCAGCCCTGCAAATATTGTCACCTAGTTGGCGTTTTAATTGTGACTTCAAAAGGCCATTCCACTGTTCTGTCAATCCAGCTGCTTCAGGATGATGGGGAACATGGTAAGACCAGTGAATTCCATGAGCATGAGCCCACTGCCACACTTCTTTAGCCGTAAAGTGAGTGTCTTGGTCAGAGGCAATGCTGTATGGAATACCGTGATGGTGGATAAGGCTTTCCATGAGTCCACAGATGGTAGTCTTGGCAGAAGCACTGCATGCAGGATAGGCAAACTCATATCTGGAGTAAGTGTCTATTCCAGTGAGGACAAACCTCTGCCCTTTTCATGATGGAAGAGGTCCAATATAATCAGGTAGCTGGCTGATCATCCCGAGGAATGGTGCTTTATCGAGGGCTCAGTGTTGGTCTCTGCTGCTGGCAAATTGGGCACTCAGCAGTGTCTGGAGCCAGGTCAGCCTTGGTGAGCAGAAGTCCATGTTGCTGAGCCCATGTGTAACCTACATCCCTGCCACCATGGCCACTTTGTTCATGGACTCTTTGAGCAACAACGGGGTGGCTGGGGAAAGAGGCTGAGTGGTGTCCACGGAATGGGTCATCCTATCCACTTGATTATTAAATGCCTCCTATGCTGAGGTCACCCATTGGTGAGCACTCACATGGGATACAAACATCTTCACAGTTTTTGACCATTCAGGTCAATCCACGTACCTCCTCCCCAAATTTCTTTGTCACCAATTTTCCAATCATGTTTCTTCCAAGTCCCTGACCATCCAGCCAAACCATTGGCTACAGCCCATGAATCGGTATATAGTCACACCTCTGGCCAATTCTCCTTGCATCCAAAGTGCACAACCAGGTGCACTGCTTGAAGCTCTGCCCACTGGGAAGATTACCCTCCACCGCTGTCCTTTAGGGATGTCCTAAAAAGGGGCTGTAGTGCTGCAGCTGTCCATTTTCAGGTGGTGTCTGCATATTGTGCAGAACCATCTGTGAACCAGGCCCTAGTCTTCTCTTCCTCTGTCAACTGATCATAGGGAACTCCCCATGAGGCCATCAGGGCAGGCTGGGGGAGAGAAGGCAGGGTGGCCTGAGTGGAGACCATGGGCATTTGAGCCACTTCCTTATGTAACTTACTTGTGCCTTCAGGACCTGCTTGAGCCCGATCATATATATACCACTTCCATTTGATGATGGAATGCTGCTGTGCACGACCCACTTTATGGCTAGATGGGTCAGAAAGCACCCAGTTTATGATAGACAGTTCAGGTTGCATGGTAGCTTGGTGATCCATGGTCAAACGTTCAGTTTCCACCAAAGCCTAGTAACAGGCCAAGAGCTGTCTCTCAAAAGGAGAGTAGTTATCTGCAGAAGATGGCAGGGCCTTGCTCCAAAATCCTAGAGGCTTCCTTTGTGATTCATCTATAGGGGCCTGCCAAAGGCTCCAAACAGCATCCCTATCTGCCACTGACACCTCAAGCACCATTGGGTCTCCTGGGTCATATGGCCCAAGTGGCAGAGCACCTTGCACAGCAGCCAGGGCTAGTTGCAGAGCCTGCTTCTATTCTGGACCCCACTCAAAACTGGCAGCCTTTCAGGTCACTTGATCAATGGGCCAGAGTAACACACCCAAACGAGGAATGTGTTGCCTCCAAGATCCAAATAGGCCCACTAGGCATTCTGCCTCTTTCTTGGTTGTAGAAGGGGCAAATACAGCAACTTATCCTTCACCTTAGGAGTATCTCACCAGGCCCCACACCACTGGATCCCTAAACATTTTACTGAGGGGGAAGATTCCTGAATTTTAGTCAGATTTATTTCTCATCCTCTGGCACGCAAATGTCTCACCAATAAGTCCACTGTGTTTGCTACTTCTTGCTCAGTGGATCCAATCAGCGTACTGTCATCAGTGTAATGGACCATTGTGATATTTTGTGGAAGCAAAAATGATTAAGGTCTCTCTGAATAAGACGATGACCCAAAGCTGGAGAGTTGATATACCCTTGGGGTAGGACAGTAAAGGTATATTGCTGTCCTTGCCAGCTGATGGCAAATTGCTTCTGATGGGCCTTATGGACAGAAATCGAGAAAAAGGCATTTGCCATGTCAATGGCTGCATACCAGGTACCAGGAAATGTGTTCATTTGCTCAAGCAATGAAACCACATCTGCTGCAATTGGAGTCATGACTTAGTTAAGCTCATGATAATCTGCTGTCATTCTCCAGGATGCGTCTGTCTTCTGCACAGGCCAAATGGGAGAGTTGAATGGGGTTGTGGTAGGAATCACTACCCCTCCGTCTTTCAAGTCCTTGGTGGTGGCACTAATCTCTGCAATTGCTCCAGGATGCAATATTGTTTTTGATTTACTATTTTTCTAGGTAGAGGCAGCTCTAATGCCTTCCATTTGGCCTTTCTCACCATAATAGCCTTCCAGTCAGGGAGACAATGTGGGGGTTCTGCCAGCTGCCAAGTATGTCTATGCCAATTATGCATTCTGGCATTGGGGAAATGACCACAGCATGAGTCAGGGGACCCACTGTAAGTTGGACCTGAGCTAAAACTCCATGAATTACCTGACCTGCATAAGCCCCTACTTTACCTGGAGGACCACAATGATGTTTTGGGTCTCCTGGGATCAACATCAGCTCAGAGCCAGTGTCCAGTAGTCCCCAAAATGTCTGATCATTTCCCTTTCCCCAGTGCAGTGACCCTGGTAAAATGCTAGAGGTCTCCTAGGGGAAGGATGGAAGAAAGATTCACTGCATAAATTGTTGGTAATGTAGTGGGGTTTTTCCTTAAAGGAACCCAGCCTCCCCTTCATTCAAGTGGTTCTGGTTCCATAAACTGGCTCCAGTCTGGAAATTGAGCGGTCATGATTCTCTGTTTTTATAATTCAAATTAGTCTTTTGTCCACGTGACCTAGAAGTTTTCTGTTTGTGTAATTTAAGTAGGAATGCAGTAGGCTTCCTATCAATTTCACTTCTAGGAACACCATGATTAATTAGCCAATGCCAGAGCTCTACCTGAGTCAGATTATTCTGATTGCTGCTTTGCCTCTGCTGTCCATTACAGTAGCTATGCCCACTTTGCCTTTGACAGTTGAGTGCTGCCACTTGGCCCCTGCCACCTTGGGATCCAATTCTTCCCACTGTATTTAAATTTTGTAGTTGAGTGACTGCTGTTCCCACCGTTAGATCTGACATACAGAGAAGGGCAATTACAGGGCTCTTCAGAGATGCAGGTGCTGCCCTCACAAATCTATTTTTCAGGGCATTGGTCAAGGCTATATCTTCTCGGCCCTCCCAACTGGGATGAGTGTGTCTAAAGTGACTAATCCACTCCACCATCTCCATCTCCCTAAGCCTTTGGATCCCTTCCTCTACATTAAACCAACGGAGATCAGGCATTTCCAGCTTGCTCACTGTGGGCCATCTTTTAATCCATACTTCAGCTAACCAAGCAAATAAACTATTAGAATCTTTTCAACTCCCTGAGCTGCAACATTAAATGCAGAGTTCCTACTTAGTGGGCCCAAATCAATAAGTTCAGCCTGATCCAGCTGTGTATTCCTTCCACCATTATCCCATACCCTTAACATCCATTCCCAAACCTGTTCTCCAGATTGCTCTTTATATAATTAGAGAATTCAAACAGTTCTTTTCTAGTGTAGTGCAGCTCCTCATGGGTCACACTCTCAACCTCACCTCCAGGGGCCCATCGGGATTTTAGTTATAGGTCTAGAAGCAAACAGGGGTATTAGGGGTGGCTCCTGAGGAGAATCAACATTATTTTGCCTGGCAACTGCCTCAGGAGAGAGGCCATCACTGTTGCCTCAGGCAGCGCAGGGTTTGTCTCCTCAGACAAAGGCGGAAAGGCCTATGGCAGCATGTGTTGGGGAGGGGATGTTGACACTACTGGGGATGGGGAAGCTGTTTCTTCTGGCAAAAAAGGTTCATCAGAGTTTACAAACGTAGTGTCCCCAGCTTCATCAGGGTGCTCCCACACATCCCCATTCCAAGTTGCAGGGTTGCATTCTTTTCCAATCAATGCCCTCACTTTAACAGTAGACACCTGGTGAGGCTGTGCATGCACCTTTCATTGCAGGTCACCCACTCGCATGATAAGAGCTTGTGTCTGTTTTTCCACAATTTCAGCTCTTTCTGTACAGAAGACAAGACTCTCACTCAAGGCAATCTTAGCAGATTTGAGGCTCGGTATCTGCTTCTGAAGCCAGGAGACAGAATCCCTGAGTCCATCATTTTCTTTCATCACTTTGTCCACTGAACTCAGGAGCAACTAACCTGCTTTGTTATGTTCCTCGGTTCTCCACATATGGTCAAAGGCATTATGTATAGAGTCACTGAACTCCTTGCCTCTTACAAGCAGTGAATCAGGAGTGTCAAATGCATTTATTTTGCATAAGTCTCTAAATAGTTTACAACAATGACTATCAGTGTTCTCCATACTATTAGAAGTACAGTCCTTAGCATTTCTGAGTCTAACCATATTAAGCACCCAACTCCAGAAACCCCAAAACCAATGAAAGAACTCCATCCTTTAATATTCTGTTCCTTTAGAACCACTCCTGGTACCAAAATCTGTATTAGCGTTCTCTTAGAGGGACAGAACAGGATATATATATATATATATATAGGATATATATATATTATTATATGTATTATATATTATATATTATTTTATATACATTATATATATAATATATATGTAAAGGAGAGTTTATTAAGTATTAACATGCATGATCACAAGGTCCCACAATAGGCTATCTGCCAGCTGAGGAGCAAGGAGAACCAGTCTGAGTCCTAAAACTGAAGAACTTGGAGTCTGATGTTCGAGGGCAGGAAGCATCCAGCACAGGAGAAAGATGTAGGCTGGGAGGCTAGACCCATCTCTCCTTTTCATGTTTTTCTGCCTGCTTTATATTCACCAGAAGCTGATTAGATTGTCCCCACCAGATTAAGGGTGGATTTGCCTTCCCCAGCCCACTGACTCAAATGTTAATTTCTTTTGGCAACACCCTCACAGACACACCCAGGGTTAATGCTTTGTATCCCTCAATCCAGTCAAGTTGACACTGGGTATTAACCATCATACCCAGGCCCTAGGCTGAATATTTTTACATAAGTACTTTTTTGTTATCATAACTTACATGTATGAACCATATATACTTAGCCTTAAGTTTAGCTATGGAAACTGAGGCACAGAGAATTTAAGTACAGATGCTTCTCAGCTTATGATAGGGTTACATCCTGATACACCCATCTTAAGTTGAAAATATCATTATGTTTAAAATGCATTTAATACACCTAACCTACCAAACATCATAGCCTACCTTGAATATTGTCAGAACATTTACATTAGTTTTATTGGGCAAAATCATCTACCATAAAGTCTGTTTTCTAATAAAGTGTTGAATTTCTCATGTAATTGAACACTGCAGTGACAGTGAAAAATAGAATGCTATCATATAGGTACTAAAAGTATGGTTTCTACTAAGTGTGTACTGCTTTCACACCTTCGTAAAGTAAAAAAATTGTAAGTTGAACTATCGTAAGTTGGGGAAGGCCTACAGCTTGCACAAGGTGACACATCTAGTAAGTAGAGAAGCATAATTCGAATACAGAACACTTGATTCCTCCAGGGTAGAATTCTTTCTCCAACCCCAGAGCTGCCTGATTTTTTTTTTTTTTTTTTTTGCAGTAACAGAAATACAAATAACTAGCTTGTTACTGTGAGTATGTATTTCTTTTTGCCCAGCTTCATAAGAAGTTAATGCATATAAATCATAGAGCTAAGTCCCACCGAATAATGTCATTCTGTTAAACTAATATCCTATCTAACACAATGCTATGGGGAAAGTGAGAGTCTCCGCCAAGTGCAGTGATGGTGATGATCATGCAGTTCATTTCCTTCAGAATTTTATACTCAGAACAGAGTGTCCCAAACATATCGTGTTGGAAAAAAAAAAAAGAAGCATCAAATGTAATGTATAATTGTTTGTGGGACTCTTGAAATGCATCCCGTGCCAATTCTGGGCCTTAAAGCCATGTTTTGTTAATTAAAGGATTGTTTCTTTAAACTGCCAGACTTCTTTGTGGAACATCACCCTGGTAATTAGCAGGACATTTTCTTCTTACATTTGATAGATCTAGTCAGTCAGCTCTAGAAGAAAGCAATTTCACTTAAAAAAAAAAATCTACTCCAGCCATTTCTTATTTGTTGCAGAATTTAAGATAATTAATTTGTATGTTATAAAAGTTGGCCTGAATTATTATGGCTTCGCTTTTTTGTGGTAAAAACACTTAACATTAAATTTACCATCTCTCAATTTTAAGTGTACAGTTCAGTTGTGTTAAATATATTCACATTATTGTGTAACAGATCTCTAGAACTTTCTCATCTTGCAAAACTAAAACTTTATTCCTATTAAACACTAATTCCCTCTACCTCCAAGCCCTTGGCAACCACCTTTCTACTTTCTGTTTCTGTGATTTTGGCTACTTTATATGAATGGAATCACGTACTATTCACGCTATTGTGAATGGCTTATTTCATAATGTCCTCAAGATTCATCCATGTTGTAGCATATGACAGGACTTCCTTTTTAAAGCTGGATAGTATTCCATTGTATGTACACACCACATTTTCATGTGTGTGTGTTTGTGTGTTGTGTGTATGTAGTAGTGGTTCTTACTGATTGGCACAAGATCACGGCCTATGCTTCCAATACCCTTCCCTCCTATGCAGCTCAAATGGAAGGAAACTGATTAACACATAGGAAGCAATAGCATGCTTACAGGTTTAAACTCCTTTTGTTTTTACAAAAAGGAGTGGGATATGGGGGTGGTACAATTTTAGGGGTAGTAGCAAAACTCTCCCTAGACTACAGTGGGTGGGCCTGTCTGTCCCCTGTTGCTGGTACCACATAAGAAGGTGCATTAGTAAAGGAAAAAAGGGTTACATGTGGTTGGCCTGCTATTAAGAAGGGAAGATAGGATGGTATCTGCTGTGTACCTGTCTTGGGCCAAACCGGGGACAGGACCAGTGCCCCTTTCTTCTTGGCCCACCTACACAACCCAGCTGTACTGTCTCCTGCACCCATGGGAAGGAGGTGTGAAGGAAGCTGAGAACATCCGCCTTGAGAAGATGAAACAGGAAACCTCAGTTTCCTTTCACTTTCTCTGGACTAAATTCCACTCCCCTCAGCTCTGGAAAGCACTGCAAAAGTCTTCCTTAGGAGTGCTGTGAAGACGCTGGGGAAGATGCTGGCCCAGGCAGGTGGCCCTGAGTGGGCAAAAAGAAAAACTTGACTTTCCATGCAGTATCAAGCAAGGTTACTTTGTAAACAAAAAAACTGGAAAATAAGACTACATACTAAGTCCTTGAGAGCATTTGGATTGGAGGCAAGGGCTTTATTACTCCTTCCCCCCCATTTTATAACCCCAAACCAAGTGTCAAGAGCTTTAAGGACCACAACCAACCCCACCTTCCCTTCAAGCACCATTCCTTGGGTTCCTCAGTTTTGTTGAGCTCATTTGGGGTTATTCCTGCCACCCTCTTAAAAAATGACTCAGCCTGCTGGTTGGTCCATTTTCTACCCTTTCTACAATTATGAAACACACTCTCTAAATAGGAGATACATAAGCCCTCACTCTATAGTCCAAGGAACTAGGTGATATAATGCCAGGAAGGCTAAATTGTTTGCTTTCCTGGGTAATCCTGATGTGAATGGACAGCAGCAGGGTTCTGGTGGGATCAGAGCAGTCTAGTTTGAGCCACCGCACCACATTTTTTTTCTTTTTTTTAAATTAATTTTAATTTTTTTTTTAAGCCCCAGGGTACATGTGCAGGATGTGCAGGTTTGTTACATGGGTAAACGTGTGCCATGGTGGTTTGCTGCACCCATCAACCCATCACCTACGTATTAAGCCCAGCATGCATTAGCTGTTTTTCCTAATGCTCTCCCTCCCCTCACCCCACCACCCAACAGGCCCTGTGTGTGTCGCTCCCCTCCCTGTGTGTCCATGTGTTCTCATTTTTCAGCTCCCACTTATAAGTGAGAACATGTGGTGTTTGGTTTTCTGTTCCTGCGTTAGTTTGCTGAGGATAATGGCTTCCAGCTTCATCCATGTCCTTGCAAAGGACATGATCTTGTTTCTTTTTATAACTCAGAAATAAGACCACCCATCTACAACCATCTGGTCTTTGACAAACCTAACAAAAACAAGCAATGGGGAAAGGATTCCCTATTTAATAAATGGTCCTGGGAGAACTGGCTACTCATATGCAGAAAATTGAAACTGGACCCCTTCCTTACACCTTATAAAAAAACTAACTCAAGATAGATTAAAGACTTAAATGTAAAACACAAAACTATAAAAACCCTAGAAGAAAATCAAGGCAATACCATTCAAAACATAAGCACAGGCAAAATCACCAAAAGCAATTGCAGCAAAAGCAAAAATTGACAAATGGGATCTAATTAAACCACATTTTCCTTATCCATTCATTTGTCAATGGACATTTGGGCTGCCTCTCCCTCTTGGCTATTGTGAATAATAATAGGTGCAATGAATGTGGGTGTACAAATATCTCTTTAAGATTCTGCTTTAATTCTTTTGGATATGTACCCTGAACTGGGATATAATCATATGGTGATTATATTTTCAATTTTTTGAGAAATCACTATATTGTTTTCCATAATGGTTGCACCATTTTACATTCTCTACAACAGTGAACAAGGGTTACAATTTCTCTACATCCTTTCCAATGCCTGTTATTTTCTGTTGTGATAGTGTCCATCCTAATGAGTATGAGGTGATATTTCATTGTGCTTTTTATTTGCATTTCTCTTATGATTAGTGATATGGAGCATTTTTTCATATGCTTGTGGGTCATTTGTTTGTCTTTGGAGAATTGTCTATTTAAGCCCTTCACCCATTTTTTAATAAGGTTATTTTGTTGTAGGAGTTTATAATGCATTCTGGATATTAACCCTTTATCATATATATAATTTAAAAATATTGTCTCCCATTCTGTAGGTCATCTTTCTTCACTGTTGATTATCTCCTTTGATGCACAGACCTTAAGTTTGAAATCATCTCATTTGTCTTTTGTGGTTGTTGTTGTTGTCTGTGTTTTTGGTGTCATATCTAGGAAACCATTGCCAAGTACCCCGAAGCTTTTCCCTTGTGTTTTCTTCTAGGAGTTTTATAGGTTTAGGTCTTATGGTTAGGTCTTTAATGCATTTTGAGTTAATTTTTGTATATGGCATAAGGTAGGAGTACAACCTCATTCTTTTCATGTAGATATCCTGTTTTCCTCACACAGTTTGTTGAAGAAACTGTCCTTTATTGTATAGTCTTGGCACCCTTGTCAAAGATCATAAAGAGCATGTATAGAAGGGTTTATTTCTGGACTCTGTTCCATTGGTCTATATGTCTGCCTTTATGTCAGTACCACACCATCTTGATTACTGTTGCCTTACAGTACGTATTGAAATCAAGAAGTGTGAAGTCTCCAACATTGTTCTTTTTCAGGATTACTTTGGCAATTTAAAATCTCTTGATCTTATATGAATTTTAGATTTTTTTCCTGTAGAAATTACCATTGAGATTTTGATAGAGATGGCATTGATTCTGTAGATTGTTTTGGGTGTTATAGACAGTATGACAATATTAAATTTTCCAGTCTATAAACATGGGATGTTTCATCATTGTGTTTATATCATCTTTGATTTATTTTGGTTATCTCTTACAATTTTCATTGTACAAGTCTTTTGCCTCCTCAGTTCAGTTCATTCCTAAGCATTGTATTGTTTCTGATACTTTTGTAAATGGGGTTGTTTTCTTAATTTCCTTTTCAGATTAGTCATTGTTAGTTTATGGAAATATAACTCATTTGTGTGTTGATTTTGTATCCTGCAAATTTGCTAACATCATTTATTAGTTTTAGTGAGTTTTTTGTGGGATCTTTAGGATTTTCTATATATATAAGATTATGTAATCTAGGAACAGATAATTTTACTTCTTTTCCATTTGAATGCCTTTTATTTATTTTTCTTGTCTAATTGCTGTGACTAGAGTTTCTAGTACTGTGTTGAATAGAAATGGCAAGAATAGGCATCCTTTCCTTGTTCCCATTCTTAGAGGAGAAACTTTCAGTTTTTTGCTATTAAGAATCATTTTAACTG
This sequence comes from Gorilla gorilla gorilla, assembly GCF_029281585.2. Taxonomy (NCBI): domain Eukaryota; kingdom Metazoa; phylum Chordata; class Mammalia; order Primates; family Hominidae; genus Gorilla; species Gorilla gorilla. The sequence goes on from NC_086017.1 coordinate 13,627,760, forward strand.
TGGACTTTTCATATGTGACTTTTATTATGTGTAGGTACTTTCCTTCCATTCTTCGTTTGTTGAGTGTTTTTATCATGAAAAAGTGTTGAATTTTGTCAGATGGTTTTGTGCATCAGTTGAGATGATCATGTGTTTTCACTTCTTCATTCTGTTAATGTGGCATATTATACTGATTGTTTTTCACATATGGAACCTTCCTTGCATTCCCGGTATAAATCCAACTCATTCATGGTATATAATCTTTTTAATATGAGAAGTTTTGCATCAGTATGCATTAGGGATATTGGTCTGTAGTTTTCTTGTTGTGATAATGGATTTACATTTAAACACTATTGGCGAGTAGCTCCTGAGAAATGCCATACATTGTAAACATCTAAACTGGCTTAAGGACTCTATAATAAAGTTGTTCTATGTATAATGTCACATTAAAAAAATTTGGTGAAATTTGCTAAAGAGAATTCAGAATTAAATACAAATAGAAATATCTTAAACATCTCCTTTTTTATTAAGGATGTTTAATTCCTTGCTGCCAAAGGAATGTCTTCTAGGATGTGGAGAGGAAATTCTTATACATACATTCTTATAGAATGTAGGAGAAAAAAATGTCTTCCTCTGTGCTTGATCTGATTTCTAACATTCTGAGTTTCCATGGTTGATTGGTTGGTTAGTTGGTTGAAAAAGGTATGTGTGTATGTCAAAGAAAAATTTGAACATTTCAACACAGTTATCTCAAATCATATAATTTAAACTAAAATGGGGGCATTAGCTATAATAATGTTGAACCTATAGCCCCATAAAGGCTATTTCTCAATACTAACAGACTGTTTTGGAAGTCTCTCACACAACTTTAATACATATTTTACTTCTTGGTACATTTCCTTACATTCAATCGAAACATAAAAATTAGTTGAGGCTGGGTGCGGTGGCTCACACCTGTAATCCCAGCACTCTGGGAGGCCGAAGTGGATGGATAACGAAGTCAGGAGATCCAGACCATCCTGGCTAACGTGGCAAAACCTTGTCTCTACTGAAAATACAATTAGGCGTGGTGGCACGTGCCTGTAGTCCCAGCTACTCACAAGGCTAAGGCAGGAGAATCGCTTAAACCCGGGAGGCAGAGGTTGCAGTGAGCCGAGATTGCACCACTGCACTCCAGCCTGGGCGACAGAGCAAGACTTTGTCTCAAAAAAAAAAAAAAATTAGTTGAAATTCTATCTCAGTTATGAAAGGTAGCTTTATTCTTTTGGTTTTCTATTTTGAGTTATGATTGAGAAATAACCTGTGGCAGAGGTTTTCTTAACAATGTATTGTGGCCAGTGCACCTGTTTCAAGATTACTCTAAACAGAAACAAGAGTGAAATCAATTTGTGGAGTTAATAATAAAAATGTTATTCTCTGTGGTATGTTTTCTTTTCTTTTTTCTTTTTTAAGACAGGGTCTTGCTCTGTTGCCCAAGCTGGAGTGCAGTGGCACCATCTTGGCTCACTGCAACCTCTGCCTCCCAGGTTCAAGCGATTCTCCTGCCTCAGGCCCCTGAGTAGCTGGGATTACAGGCACGTACCACCACGCCTAGCTAATTTTTGTATTTTTAGTAGAGACAGGGTTTCACCATGTTGGTCAGGTTGGTCTCGAACTCCTGACCTCATGATCTGCCCCCTGCCAGCCTCCCACAGTGCTGGGATTACAGGCGTGAGCCACCATGCCCGGCCTGTATTTTTTCATTTCGTAGAATTTCCAGATAAAAGTCAGAGTCAACTAGTTTTATAATACTGAAAAGTTTTGCAAATACAAGCATGTCACTTAATGATGGGGATGTGTTCTGAGAAGTGTGTCATTAGGTGATTCCGTCATTGTGCAAATGTCATAGAGTATACTTACATAAACCTAGGTGGTATGTAGCCTATATGATATATGTGGCTTATATGATATACCCTATTGCTCCTAGGCTGCAAACCTGTATAGCATGTTACTATCCTGAAGGCAATGGGCAATTGTAACACAATGGCAAGTATTTGTGTATTGAAACATAAAGGTATAGTAAAAATATGGTACTATTAATACAACTGTATGGGACTACCATTGTATATGCGGTCCATCATTGGCCAAACTTTCTTTATGGTGGCACAAGACTACATAATAAATGGTAAAGTAACCAGACTTGGAGATGGGGAGGAGGGAGAAGAATGCCAAATGTATGTTTCCTCCCACAGACTAGCAGGCATCTAGTATCAGGCAACACACTTATACAATCATTTCCTACTCATGTCTCACACTTGCCAGAATCTGGATTTAATTTTTTTTTTATTGTTAGACCAGTCGTGCAGTTTTCATATTTTGTATAACAAAAAAGTTGTAGGACTTTTCCTTCTTACTGTGAAAATATGACTCATTAAATACATAACTTTTAGTACTGGCCATTTGTATTCTTATACTCTTAGTCACAAAGATAACTATGTTTTACAAAGTCGAAAGGTTAATAATAGCAGCTAGCATGAATTCAGAGCTTGCTATGTATTGAGCACTGGGTTTAAACACATATGCTCTATTTTATTCGATCCTTATAGTAGGAAAGTGAAGAATACACTAGTCACTGAAGTTCCTTCAGTGCTCAAGACTCAAGTGCACTATAGCAAGACAAACACCAGGAAACATGTAACTCTGCTTCGAATACTTTAGCAAGTGAATGGCCCAGTTTGGGAAAGCAAGACAAACACTGGATCCATAATGGCTTTTTACACCTGATTGGAATGCAGAAAAAATGGAACCATTAACTACTAATATGATCTTTGCCAGCAGGTGAGCAGTACATACCTGACTTCAGAGGATTTTATTGAAATCAATAGATGATGGTTAATAAAAACAAATATCCTCAGCTTTCCTTCTTTCACTTGTCATCTGACAACCACTATTTAGCTAAAACTAAAATGGATTAGAGATACAAGATGATGAATAACAATTATTAACTTTTGTGAGCATATAATGTGAGTCAGCTACTACACTAAGAACTTTACATAGATTCCCTTAATTTTCTCAATAACCCTATGAGAACTGTACTTGTATAAGCAACCCCATTTTATAGCTGAAGATACTTGAGGCTTCAAGAGGTTATATAAACATGTTCATGGTCAACAGTTATTAAGCAGTGAGTGACATTCTCAGGAGATTAATGAAATCATCTGTGTGAGATACAAATACATCTATTGTGTATGTTTGTGTTTTTAATGGAGACCAATGGTGTGACAGAATGAAGTCCTTTTAATAGTCAGTCAAGATCTGATGTGGCTATTCAAATATAGGAAAAACTGATGTTTTCCTTTTTTAGTTATGTTAAATTAACTTTAAAAATAATAGCTTTATAAAGATATAATTCACATAACATAATTTGCTCATTAAAATGTTTGAGTCAAGAGTTTTTAGAATATTCACAGAATTGTGCAGCCATCACCACAATCTTTAGAATATTTTCATCATCTCAAAAAGATACTTTGTAGCCTTTAGCACCCTTCCCACTGTGCCCCCCCATACCCCTGGCCATAGGCAACTACTAAATTACTTTCTGTCCCTGCAGGTTGTCCTATTCTGGATACTTTGTATATGTGGAATCATAACATATGTGATCTTTTATGACTGGCATCTTTCAAGCATGTTTTTGATATTTTCATCCATGTTGTAGGATATTAAATTAACTTTTTGCATAGGAATAATTGAGCTAGAAAAGCATTGGCTGAATATGTCTGCAGAATGTACCATTTAGAAAAGAAAGAATTCCAGGAGACAAATGAGGTAGTAACTAAAATGTGAATAACTAAAAATTAGCTTTGAGTCTTTAATAAACTACCTTTCATGTTTTGCTTTCACTAGGAATGAACTTTTAATTTTTTGGAGCTATAAATACATGTAGTTTCTAAAGACATCTTTGTTTTTAAAGAAAAGACATCTGCAGGCTTTTTCTTAGTGTTCCTATTAAGTATGTATGAGTGTGTGCATTTGTGTGTGTGTGTGTGCATGTTTAGTGACTTTACATGTGTATACATACAAATGTACACAGTCATATATGACTTTAGTGGTACATGGAATCTCAATTTAATTGTAAAAGTGAAGGAGTTCTAAAACTAGTTTTAGTATAGTAAATGGGATGTAGTAAGAATGTCCTACAATTTAAAAGCCTATTTGGTTATCTTCAATGGATTTTGAATGTATTCAATACTAGATTTGCGAGTGACTATGCCTTTTTAGTAAACAAAAGAAAGGCTATAATGTAGAAACTATATGGAATAAGCATAACATCTGTCCTAATCTAATTTTCAGGCACATCTCCAGACTTCAATTTGGCTGAAATAACTCATGCCACGGACCTGTGCACATGCCTGGAATTGAGAGACACAGTTAAAAGACTCCAAATTGCTTTCTGCCTTTTGAAAACTCCTGAAAACCATCCCTTTGGACTCTGGAATTCTACACAGCTCAACCAAGACTTTGCTTGAATGTTTACATTTTCTGCTCGCTGTCCTACATATCACAATATAGTGTTCACGTTTTGTTAAAACTTTGGGGTGTCAGGAGTTGAGCTTGCTCAGCAAGCCAGCATGGCTAGGATGAGCTTTGTTATAGCAGCTTGCCAATTGGTGCTGGGCCTACTAATGACTTCATTAACTGAGTCTTCCATACAGAATAGTGAGTGTCCACAACTTTGCGTATGTGAAATTCGTCCCTGGTTTACCCCACAGTCAACTTACAGAGAAGCCACCACTGTTGATTGCAATGACCTCCGCTTAACAAGGATTCCCAGTAACCTCTCTAGTGACACACAAGTGCTTCTCTTACAGAGCAATAACATCGCGAAGACTGTGGATGAGCTGCAGCAGCTTTTCAACTTGACTGAACTAGATTTCTCCCAAAACAACTTTACTAACATTAAGGAGGTTGGGCTGGCAAACCTAACCCAGCTCACAACGCTGCATTTGGAGGAAAATCAGATTACAGAGATGACTGATTACTGTCTACAAGACCTCAGCAACCTTCAAGAACTCTACATCAACCACAACCAAATTAGCACTATTTCTGCTCATGCTTTTGCAGGCTTAAAAAATCTATTAAGGCTCCACCTGAACTCCAACAAATTGAAAGTTATTGATAGTCGCTGGTTTGATTCTACACCCAACCTGGAAATTCTCATGATCGGAGAAAACCCTGTGATTGGAATTCTGGATATGAACTTCAAACCCCTCGCAAATTTGAGAAGCTTAGTTTTGGCAGGAATGTATCTCACTGATATTCCTGGAAATGCTTTGGTGGGTCTGGATAGCCTTGAGAGCCTGTCTTTTTATGATAACAAACTGGTTAAAGTCCCTCAACTTGCCCTGCAAAAAGTTCCAAATTTGAAATTCTTAGACCTCAACAAAAACCCCATTCACAAAATCCAAGAAGGGGACTTCAAAAATATGCTTCGGTTAAAAGAACTGGGAATCAACAATATGGGCGAGCTCGTTTCTGTCGACCGCTATGCCCTGGATAACTTGCCTGAACTCACAAAGCTGGAAGCCACCAATAACCCTAAACTCTCTTACATCCACCGCTTGGCTTTCCGAAGTGTCCCTGCTCTGGAAAGCTTGATGCTGAACAACAATGCCTTGAATGCCATTTACCAAAAGACAGTCGAATCCCTCCCCAATCTGCGTGAGATCAGTATCCATAGCAATCCCCTCAGGTGTGACTGTGTGATCCACTGGATTAACTCCAACAAAACCAACATCCGCTTCATGGAGCCCCTATCCATGTTCTGTGCCATGCCGCCCGAATATAAAGGGCACCAGGTGAAGGAAGTTTTAATCCAGGATTCGAGTGAACAGTGCCTCCCAATGATATCTCACGACACCTTCCCAAATCGTTTAAACGTGGATATCGGCACGACAGTGTTCCTAGACTGTCGAGCCATGGCTGAGCCAGAACCTGAAATTTACTGGGTCACTCCCACTGGAAATAAGATAACTGTGGAAACCCTTTCAGATAAATACAAGCTAAGTAGCGAAGGTACCTTGGAAATATCTAACATACAAATTGAAGACTCAGGAAGATACACATGTGTTGCCCAGAATGTCCAAGGGGCAGACACGCGGGTGGCAACAATTAAGGTTAATGGGACCCTTCTGGATGGTACCCAGGTGCTAAAAATATACGTCAAGCAGACAGAATCCCATTCCATCTTAGTGTCCTGGAAAGTTAATTCCAATGTCATGACGTCAAACTTAAAATGGTCGTCTGCCACCATGAAGATTGATAACCCTCACATAACATATACTGCCAGGGTCCCAGTCGATGTCCATGAATACAACCTAACGCATCTGCAGCCTTCCACAGATTATGAAGTGTGTCTCACAGTGTCCAATATTCATCAGCAGACTCAAAAGTCATGCGTAAATGTCACAACCAAAAATGCCGCCTTCGCACTGGACATCTCTGATCAAGAAACCAGTACAGCCCTTGCTGCAGTAATGGGGTCTATGTTTGCCGTCATTAGCCTTGCGTCCATTGCTGTGTACTTTGCCAAAAGATTTAAGAGAAAAAACTACCACCACTCATTAAAAAAGTATATGCAAAAAACCTCTTCAATCCCACTAAATGAGCTGTACCCACCACTCATTAACCTCTGGGAAGGTGACAGCGAGAAAGACAAAGATGGTTCTGCAGACACCAAGCCAACCCAGGTCGACACATCCAGAAGCTATTACATGTGGTAACTCAGAGGATATTTTGCTTCTGGTAGTAAGGAGCACAAAGACGTTTTTGCTTTATTCTGCAAAAGTGAACAAGTTGAAGACTTTTGTATTTTTGACTTTGCTAGTTTGTGGCAGAGTGGAGAGGACGGGTGGATATTTCAAATTTTTTTAGTATAGCGTATCGCAAGGGTTTGACATGGCTGGCAGCGACTCTAGGCTTCCAGTCTGTGTTTGGTTTTTATTCTTATCATTATTATGATTATTATTATATTATTATTTTATTTTAGTTGTTGTGCTAAACTCAATAATGCTGTTCTAACTACAGTGCTCAATAAAATGATTAACGACAGGTTGGGGTTCCCCTGTGCTTTTACCAGTAGCATGACCCCTTCTGAAGCCATCCGTAGAAAGTACTTTGTCCTCCAAAAAGCTAACATACGGTTTTGAAGCAGCATTGAAACTTTTGTAGCAATCTGGTCTACAGACTTTTAACTCAAGAAGCTAAGGCTAGACTTGTTACCTTCGTTGAATGATGTTAGTTGACTGTACTGTAATGTTGTATCAACTGAATTGAATGTTTGCCTTTAAACAATGAATTTTCTTTTTCTTTCCTTTTTTTTTTTTGTAATAGTTAAAGAGGCTTAGAACAAGCTAACAGGCAATAGAAATATGTATATCAGATTTTTTAATGTAACAAACTACATGTTAATTGTTATCTTATGCTTTTTATCTTTAGTAGACACTTTTAAAAGAAAAGACAATTTTGTTGTGTTTAACTCACCAACACCTGGTGTATAATGAAGACAGAACTATAATAAATTAGTTTTGTTCTGATTTTTTAGAACACTTGCAATAATGTATCATTTATAGTTCTTGCTAGTTGCAGTGGTAATATTTTTCACATCCATAAAAACAACTACCAAAATAAATCAGCTGTAGCATGTTGCTTTTTAAAGCTAGGCCCTAAAAGGTTTTAATTCTTTTTCTAAGGGAAGAAATGTCTATTTTAATTAAGATATTTTAATGAACAGGATTTCTGTATTTTAAATAGTACTGACTAGCACCTAATGGGCAGTGGGAGGGTGGTTCATATGAAGAAAAAAAGGTGTACTGTTGTATCCCATGCATAAATAAAGGTAAATATATATATACACCAATATATTCATATATACACACACACATCCCAACCTGTCACACACAATGCGTGTGTGTATATATATGAATATATTGGATATGTCATTTCTGTAAGAGTTTTGTTAAAACCTGATTTTCTTTTGTAGTATCCACATTCTTCATCAAAGTACAAAAACATCTGTGGAGTGTCACAAACTGTATGACGTGTTATTTCTTTTTAACAGTTGTCTATATGCTTAGACCCGTGTTAGTCTCTATATCTGTGTGGCGATATCTGCTGAGACAAGTAAATGATTAATAGAAAACAAAACAACTTCCGTACAGTTGACACTTTTCATCCAAATATATATAGACAGTTTTGGAGAATTGTTTCAAGATTATAGAGGAAACATGTAACATTTAGAGCAGATGGAACTAGGTGTAGGTAGAAGGCCAGTTCCACAAAGGGCGGAGGGAGGGATGGGATTTAATAGGTAAAGAAGAACCCATTTGAAAATAAAGGTCGCTTCAAAAGGCAGCTGCCGCCAGGCACACAGCATTCCATCAGACAGGTGCCAGACAAGCAAAAGCAAGGAAGTTGGCAGAAAGAAAGTCCAGGTGATGTAGGCTGAGGTATTTCTTTCTTTGGCAGTATCTTGGTTTTGTGAATCACTTTATTAAAAAAAATCACTTTCTTCCCATTCTTAAGGGGTTTTGGCAAACAGAATTTCAGATCTTGAAACAAATGAGCTGCAACAGAAAAATAAGTACCTGAGCTCGAGGTATCCCTTCCCAAAGCCTTCACTTATTGGTGAGAAAAACCTGGGCCCAGGGAGGGCTTGCAGCTTACCCAGTTCGGACTCCTGCCAGTTCAGCGCTCTGCACTCCATTGATTGTTCTAGGCCCGGCAGCCTTTTAGGTTCCTGTGCAGGGCCCCTCTTTTACAGTTCTGAATAACCTCTAGTGCCCCTGCTTCAAAAATGCAGTACATCCTCAAGTTCCCATTCACTCAGGATACATTTTACCACAGGGCAGATCAGACGGTGTCTCTACTGTTGTTAGTATTGCAAAGTATGTATGGGAAACACAGAGAATTGGAGCTGCGTTGAATGCAAACTTGAGGTGTTTCCCTTGAGGAATTCTTGTCTTCAAACGTCTGCAGAGAGTAGTGGACCATGTTACAACTTTCCTGTTCATCTGTGAACCATGAAAATGGATGGCACTGATGCATTAGACCCTCAGCAGCCTGCAATTGCAAATCTGCGAGGCTTCATTCGGCCCATAAAGCAAACATTTGAACTTACACAGAATGAGCACTTAAATACGGGTGCAATAAATGAAGGGAAAAACCTCAGCCATTTCTCCATTCTGAAGATATAGCAAGCACCAGGAAATCTGAGATTTTTCATCAACAATATCTTCTGCCAGCCCAGTTTGGGGGGAAGACCCCCTTTTACATTTTTCTTCATTAAAGTACTGGAACTTACTTTTCCCTGTCTGTGCTAATGAGCTGATTTTCAGCTGATAGAAAACAAAATGATAGAGTACTTTTTTCCTTGGCCAAGTATTTTCTCATTTGTATTTAATTTCATAAATTAGACAGCCAGTGAAATTAGACATCAAACTAGGTCCTGATAGATAATGAATGTTATGTCACCTTTAACAGTGAAGTGGTTATTATAGGTCACTTTCTAATTTCACATTTTCCCTTTTGCTTTCTGCTGCCCTCAAGGTATATAGTGTATCTCTAACCTGATTTTTCAAGGTTATTTTTGGAGCAGTTTCTTAAAACAGGCATTCCCTAACTTGCTCATTTAATTAATGAAAAATTGAACTGATGCCATGGATATAAAAACAAATGCAATGTTTGATTGTCAGTGTTTCTGATTTGGCAAAAAGGAATCATCTCTATTTTTTGCAAACAATATCAAAGTGCATATTTTCTCTCATGTGGTTTCTATTTATTCAATCATTCATTTGTTTGCTAAGGACACCATAGTCAACCCTTTACTTGGTGTTTGCTTTCTATTTCTGTATTCATTTTCCAAGGCATTTTCTTTTCTTTATTACTGTTTTCACCATTGGTGGGGTAGGGGGAAGCATTTTATATCTCCAACAGTTTGCTGGGAAAAACCACACTTTTTCCCTTTCTATTCACTGGAAAGGGAAATGTAACTACTTCTGAAGCATTCTAAGTACAATTGGAAATGCTTTCTTCACCTCAGTTCTTTCACTCTCGCCTTGTTTGCAAATAGACTTTTTTATTGTTATTCAAAAGGGATTAGCTTGGAAGAAAAAAAAAAGTTTCTTTAAAGATTGGTGATTCAGAATCACCATCCGGAGGTCTAGAATAATTTTGGCCTGGAATCTCTGCAGGACTTGATCTAATCTGGTGTGGACAGTTCCCCTGCCCCAACCCCTACTTCCCCCATAAGCACTGATACCAGCTTCTTTAGTAAAAAGGAGATGCTGAGAGAACTAAGGATTTTTATGTCTGCTGGTTCAACATTGCCCAGAACAGGTAAACAGAACTAAATGGGTTTCTCATATTAAAGAATTCCTAGGAGACTTGACGGTGGGAGATGACAATGAAGGCTTTCTTTATGTCTTCAAATTTATTTATCTTTTCTTCTTTAAGAAACCTTATATGCTGGGAATCTGAGGTACATTCCAAAACTATACTTATATCAGGCTAAATTTTAATTCTAATCTTGAACTCCCCCATACTATTCTCTGTTACACACTCCTAAAATTTTGAAATGTATAGATTTTTGTGGAGAAGACACCCAAACTCTCTTTCCTTAGCAGGAAACCATGGAAAGCTTTTATAAAATTAATGACAAACTCAAGCGTTTAGCTCCAAAGCTTAAATGGGGAAATGTGAAGTTCATATAAACTGAGCAATTTGCAAGGGTACCTGACATGCCTGAAAACACAGGGAACAGCCAGACAATGGCTCTTGCATAATTACCAAATTGTGGAGTTTGTGGATGTGTTTATATTTAGGAAATCATCCAGTCCCCCTCCCCAGTTTATATGGATGCCGTAAGACATTCAAGTAGCATTATGCATTTGCCCTCCTGACAGCCCATTATGTCAGTTATATATTAAATATGAAGCAAATCCAGTATCATGTACCTCATGAAAGTAGTTCTGGTCACAAAGTGTGTCAGATCATGCCTCTCCTTTCCACCTGGGCCTCCCTGTCTCCCTCCCATAAGATTAGATTGACAAAGTAAATTTCAGCCTGGGCCCTGACAGAGTGATCATGAATTCCTAGTAAGGGGTGGCGGGTATCCTGAATTAATAAGGTAGCATTTTAATGCATCAGTCTGCATATTACCACGTCTCATTCATATAAACAAGACAGTGGTCATGAGGAGAAGGAAAACAAACCATGTAATGGGGCAGAAAGGACTACATTTTTACAGCTGTGACTTAAGGAAAAGTGGGAGAAGCATTTATTGTGCATCTAGCCCTCTGCTAGGAGCTTCACAGAGATTACTTACATTGAATCCTTTCAGTTGCCCATGTCGTCCCTATGTTAGAGAATAGTGTTTACTCAGCCTCACAGAGCCAAGCAACTTGCCTGAAATCTCACAGCTGGTAAGAAACAACTGAGATTTAACTCAGGACTGACTGACTAAAACCAGTAGTTTTCCAACTGTATAATGGTCCACAAGCTAAATCTAGGTCAGGAATAGAGAGCACATAACTCCCAAATATTCAGCATTTGAGTCAGGAACAATGGAGAAGAGGGAGGGTCTAATTTAAGACTCAAACCTGAGATCAGTAAACGGAAATCACAAGCCAAAGAGGAAAAAGTAAAGGACAGGTCTTCCATGGTTGTGACAACAAATCCATACATTGAACTTGAAGAACCTGAAGCTGCAAAAGAAAAGCAATCAGTCAAAATGAGAGTTGGGTGGGAGTAAAAGGAGGTCCCAGATATGGCCGTGTTTTGAGCACTTGTGCTTCAGATGCCGTACTGAGCGCTTGGCCTGTATTATCTTGTGGAATCCTCAGTAACTTTGTAAAGTAGGTATATTCCTGTCCCCATTTTTCACATAGAGAAACTGAGCCTCAGTTCACTGATAAGTGATGAAGCCAAGCAGCCCTGGCTATCAGACTCCAAGGCCCAAGACTAACCATGAATCTATGTTCTAGCTGAAAAGGCACTCAGAGTACTGGGCTGGTCATCTCACTGGCCTGATGGATTTAGTTCTTTCCTGAGAATGAGGAACAAAGAAAAGGGTAGGTGTCATAATCTTGCAAGGAACCTCCCCACAGAAGGCTTGTTCATGTGGCATTTAATACCACAGCCTTAGATAAGAAAGGAAATGCTACCTTGCTGCTTTGCTTTTTTAACCATTAAGGTTAGTCTCCCATTTTAATCATATACCACATCATCCAGAGCAAAGTCTTGTTCTGATGCTGTAAGTAATCTCATCTTAACTTTCCTATGGATCATTCTGGGGGCTGGGGGTGCTAGGAGGATAAACTCCCTGGAGAACTGTTAGTGAAGAGTTTTATGACTCATCCTGTATCTTTGTGATCTCAGTAGCCCTTAATTTAAAAATATATTACTTTCAATCTTGTAAGAGGCAGACTGGTTTAAGTATCTCCTGTGCTACTGATGAAACTATGAAAAGAAGGCGACCATGAATATGAACCAAAATATATGCTTTCATATTATTTTCCCACTTATCAGAGCACCACACACTTACTAACAGTACTTGATTTTACCAAATTTTTGTTCTAACTAGCTTAGGGGGGCTCCCACCATCATAAGATGGTTCGTGTTAGCAACTCATTTAAAAATCGCATTTTTTCTTCTGATTATAACAGTAGTATATGTTTACTATAGAGAATCTAGAGAAAAATATTTATTAAAAATAGAATTCAACAACTCAAAACCAGATGAGATTTTGGTACACTTCCTTCTACTCTCTTTTTTCTCTGTGTATGTATTTATATATGTATATATACATATAATTATAAAAAATATATACCTTTATGAGTATAGAATTGGAATCATGGTATATATAGCTTTGTACGCTTTTTTCTATTATGCAAAATGTAAGCATCTTTTTATATTATTAAACTATCTTGGAAACCATGGTATTAAAGGCTGTATAACCATCTATCATATGGATATTCAGTAATGGAACAAGTCCTTTTGGAAGCATTTTGCCTCTTCTATGTCAAACACCAGGGACGTAAAGATGAGCCTACCCTGCCCCTGCTCTCCAGGATGTAGTCACAGAGGAAGATAGACATCCACATAAAGGACCATCCAGTATGATGACTACACGGAGAAGATGAAACAGCATGACAGCACAGGGAAGAAGAACCCTGGTCAGATTGGGGAGCTCAAATTTCAGATCTCACTACTTAAGCTCAGAATGAAAAGATGAGCCGAGGGCTTCACAAGCAAGCATCCAGAGGGAGGGCATCCTAGGCAGCGAACAAATTGCCGTGATCACAGGCTTTCTAAGGAAGTGGAAGAAGTCTTCCCGGAGGACTTGGGGATTCTGGAGGCCTTCTGATAAAAGGGAAAGGGTTCCTAAAAATACAGGGTAACTACATTGGAAGCTGAAGTAGGAGAGAAACTACAGCAAGTTTTTGTGCAGAGGGGAGAGGGAGAGGCTGGGTTGTATTAGGAGCCTATGGTCCCCAGATGAAGCTTTATTCCCAGTTTAATTTTTTAAGCCATTCCACATAATCACTGGGGGGAGTGCCTTCCTGGTGAGATAAGAGAAGCTTGCAAGAGCAATTTGATAAACCTTCCAAGCCCTGGGGCCTCAGTGTGGAACCTCAGCTGTGGTAATATGTAAGACACAAGCATTAAACAGATGTGAGATTGCCCTAATTGCTTAAGACTATCCCAGTCAGTGGCTTGCACTTAGTACAGGTTTTCTTTGGTGTCTGTGGTGTCAAGAAAATAGGAAGTGTGTGTTTGGAAAAGTGAAACTGATTATGTGGTGTTTAGAAGCACAAATGAATCCTCTTCAGCTTGTCCTTTGCCCACTAAATACAAATATTTCTAGTTCACTTGCTTAGACAAAATTCTGATCCTTTTTTTAGTGTAACAAACAAGGCCTTAGACTTGGAATAGTAATAAAGAACCATACTTGGATACATGTACCCCCAGACTCACATATTGCTCCCCTCCCTTTGTTTCCAAAAGTAAAACAGGTCAAAGACATTGTAGTATAACTTAATACAAAATACCTCTGAATCTAGATTTTATTCCTATGGGATTTTCCTTGGGTTTTTAATTGGATTGATTTCTGATCATGGAAATTCCTGATAGCAAAAAGAGATTGATAGAAAAGGTTATTTTCCCCAGTTGTGCTCTTAACAAGTATATGGGTGGACATTATACGTCTTGTTGTTTTGATCATTAGGAGATTTGTCCAGGGCAGATTCCATCAACACCTCCTCTGAATTATTGGTCTCTCTCTGGAGAAATACTCAACTGACCATCTTACAAAAAGCTTAATTTCAATTCATTTCCCCAGACTTACAAGTTATAGTTAGCTTCCCATTAACTACATAAATTGAGAGGAGCAGTTTGTAAACAGTGAAAAACACTGGACCATCCAAAAGCCAATAGAGGTTTGTTGAATGAATGAAGTCATTCACAACTTTGACTGGAGTGAATAGTAAGTTTTTGCTAGAAGCAAATGCATTCATCTCCCTGGTTATACTTTGTTTTGTCTGGTAATAGATTTCTGGACTGTTGCAGAGAGCAAGCTGGCATTTGGTTGATTTAGGGGAACAGATTGTATTTCTTAAATTTTCTTTTTTTTTTCTTCCATATTGAGACCTGGGAAAATTTCCCTTAACTTCATTCCAAGTTTGTGGAAATCATACAACCCAGGACATCTTGCTTGGGCTGAGCCACTTGTAATGATCTGGGATTGTTTGGATTTGTGTTCAGCTCCCCAAGGTGCTATTCTGAACACACAACAAAACAGCTTACATTTTCTGGGCACATAGCAACTCTCAGTAGATTTGGTCAGATGAGTACCTATTCTTTATAGTTCGGGGGGTACACTTTCACAGTTCCTCAAACTCTGGAAGCCTTATTCAAAAGAGTACAGCCATCTTTTTTTTACCCCAGCAAATTTTGCACTTTGAAGATGAATACTGGGAATTAACACACAATCTTCCTCTTGTAGCACAACTACCAAAGGTCAGGTTAGGGAGAAGTTTGGGAAAGAGTAATGACACCAGAGGAGGAAGGGAAAGAAAGCCACACAGCCACTGTGGAAATGTCAAACAGTGGAGATGGTGTAGTCAGAAAATATCGCTTAGGGGCAGAGTGGTAAACATCTCTGTCTCCCTCAAAGCTCTGTAACATGAGATCCTGGTGGGAGTGGACAAATTATAACTCAAAGTTTGCTGAAAGAAGAGCCTTTTAAACTGGCCTCTTAGGAAACAGTCTCTCCTTTTCCCTCTTCTTTTTCACTTTCTCTAAGCAAAGCTGTTCAGAATTTCTACAATTACTTGTAACACCTCTCTCATTTGGGTTATCTTCTTCTCTGTAGGCAACATCCATTCTGGAGAGTGAGGAAAGCTCGAAGTTGGATGTAGAAGAGTGGAGGCAGAGGTCTGGACTCTAAGGATCCTAAAGTTTTCTTTTTAAGTTGTCCTGGCCAGTTCCCCAGGGCATACGGAAAAAAGGCATCCAGAATAAAAGCTCTGTCCATGCATTCTTAAAAAAAAAATGCATATGATAGGCTTGACCATCCCTTGATTAGCCATCCTGAAGGTGAAAGAATGATGGATAAAGTCTAGAATGGCTAGCAGTCAGAGCCAAATGGCTTGGTCAGTTCAATTCTAACCCTAGTCCTTTCTCTTCCTCCATGAAAAGTATTAAGCTAATTAAGCTACTTATCTTTTCTAATTCACTGGCTTATACTTCCACATCCCTACTTCTTGTTCTCTGTATTGCAGTTCCACTAGACTGCTTTTCAGAACCTTGGTCATACCTTCTCACATTCACATAGATCTCTCACTGAAACACCTCCTCCTTTTTCCCCTGCTTAATCCTCACTTTTTCCTTGGAGCTTTTTAGACAAAGCCTTCGAAGAGCCCAGATTAAGTTAGTTTTGCCTGTCATACCTTCTTATATTAGGCTGTTCTCTCCTTCTTAGCAACCGTTATGGCTGCTGACTTTATTCACCACCGGAAGATATTTGCCTTATTCACTACTGCATGCCCAGGGCCTACAACAGAACATGGCCCCAGGTAACTTCTCAATTGTTTTCTCCCCCGTTTCTAAATAATGAGTAAATGTATGCCCAACTTCTGACCCAAGGACTGGGCACTTAGGAAACACAATTTTAGAAGCAGCCCTGCAAACTCTTTTCTCTCACCCCAATTTTTTCCTGCTATTGTCCCTCACCACAATAGCATTTCTGCTTTTCCTTAGAGAGCACAGTCCTTGTATTTATTTGCTGAGGCTGCCATAACAAAGTACCATAGACCGGGTGGCTTAAACAACAGGAATCTATTTCCTCACAGTCCTCAAGGCTAGAAGTCCAAGGAAAAATGTTGGCAGGGTTGGTCTCCTCTGAGGCTCTTCTCCTTGGCTTGTAGATGGCTGTCTTCCCCTTATGTCTTCACATGGTCTTCCTTCTGTGTGTCTCTGTGTCCTATTTCCTCTTCTTCTTTTTTTTTTTTTTTTTTTGGAGTTGGAGTTTCACTCTCGTTGCCCAGGCTGGAGTGCAATGGCACGATCTCAGCTCACTGCAACCTCTGCCTTCTAGGTTCAAGTGATTCTCCTGCCTCAGCATCCCAAGTAGCTGGGATTACAGGTGCCCGCCACCATGCCTGGCTAATTTTTGTATTTTTAGTAGAGACAGGGTTTCACCACGTTGGCCAGGCTGGTCTCGAACTCCTGACCTCAGGTGATCTGCCTGCCTTGGCCTCCCAAAGTGCTGGGATTACAGGCAGGAGGCACCGCATCTGGCCCTATTTCCTCTTCTTATAAGGACACTAGTCATATTGTATTAGGGTCCACCCTAATGACCTCATTTTAACTTGATTTTCTCTAAACAGACCCTGTCTTTAAATGTAGTCACATTCTGAAGTACTGGCAGTTAGGGACTTTGGGGAGACAATTCAACCACAACAATTGGGAGTTCTGCTTGGATGAGTATGTCCAGGTAGTTGACTGTCATTGTGAATCCTGGGTAGGGCATACCCTTCACAATGACATACAAAACAAGTTCTGCTTTTCTCACTCGCCAAATGGGTGCTCCCAACCTGATGTGTCTCATCAAGGCATATTGATAAAAGTTTGAGGAACCTTTATAGACCATTTAGTTCAATACCCTTGTTTTGCAGATGGAGAAACTGAGGCCCAGGGGAAGAGAATAATTTAGCCAGGCACTCTCAACCCGTGAGTGGAGAAGCTGAAACTAGAAGTAAAGCCTCCCTACATTTAGAAATAGGAAAACTTAAGCTTTCCCCCAAAATTTTCTCACCCTGCATTATGAGGAAAATTGCCTTAGGCTAATTTCATTAAGTCTGTTGAGGAGGAATAATCTACGGACATATATATTTCTGGCTATATATATTGCACCTTCCAACAGCCACCAGTGAGTGACAGTCTTGCTGTTAGTTCCTATAATGTGTAGAAGTTCCATTCTGTTTTCACCCCAACACCCTGCCTAGATCAATTGGGCTGAGCAAAACCACAGGCAGCAATCCTCAAGCCCATTTCTATTCTTCTGGATAAAAAAGACATTTTTTTTTTCAAAATATAGGGGATGTCATCTTTTTCCCAGCCATCTTGTGAGGGAAGAAGATAGCAAGACAGAAATAACTCCTTATAATCTTTTCAAATACCAAAGCATTCTACTTCCCATGCAATCATTTTGAACCTCTAACACGAGCAAAAACTACAGCTGTCATGGAGAAAAGAACTCTTAGTTTGAAAAGATCGAGTACTAGCATATAGAATCCCCCAAACCACTTTAAATTAATGAGTCATACAATATATCTGACATGTTATCAAATCCTCCCCAGACCCAAGGCTCAACAGTTTTTGAAATCTCAACACACATTTTCTAAGGAATTGCAGTTTGGAATGAAACTAGGGCTTCTGGTGGAGTGATCTGTACAGTAGTCACGGGATGGTCCTTTCACTGAATAAATACTTTTTGAGCAACTATTATGTGTTGGGCATAATTACAGGTGGTCCTCTTTACTGGTTAGAGTCAGCATGGTAGAGCGGACTGACATTACCTCATCACAGAAGCCCACGGGAAAAGAAGACACATCCCCCAGACCTCACCTAAGTGGGAGTCCAGAGAGCCTCCTTGATTTAAGTGGCTGTGGCTTTCAAAAAGCGTTAAGGAATTCAGAGAAAGGAGAGATCTCTTAGAACTGTAGAGGGAAAAACAGGCGGAAGTATATTTTTGTGGAAGGATTTAGAGATGAGGTAACACTGTGGCAGGGCCTCAGAGAATGGGGAGCATTTGAACTTGGGAAAGTCGGGGAAGGAAAAGCATGAACCAAAGGAAGTCTGAAGGAAAATGTAAATTATGGGGTACTTGCAACAAAAATTAGTTTAGTTGCTGGACTAGTTCAGGAGGGAGAGGTGGTAAAAATAACAAACTTTTATTGAGCCTTTACGATGTTCCAGGGACAATGGTGAGCACTTTATATGAATAATTTCATTAATCTTCAAAACAATCCTATGAGACAGGTTCTCATTTCCTCCATTTTATACATGAGGAAACAGGAAGCTTAGAAAGGTTAATCAATTTGTTCAAGGTCACAAGAGGCAGAATCAGGTATATAACCCAGAATCAATGCTCATCACCACAACACTATCCTAGGATTAGATTATGAGGAAAACTGTGTGCTGGAGTGAAGGCCTGAGACTATCTTCTTCAAGTAGAAGGGAGCCACTGAAGGACTTTGAACAATGAGAATGACATAATCAATGTCATTCTTTAGGAGGGTCAAGGTAATAATACAATGATCAAGGATCAAGTGTCCAAAATACATGCAAGAAAGACCCTCACCAAGACTTCTTACAAAAGTTTAAAAAAATAAAATAAAAGTGCAGCTTTCAAGCACCAAGGTCATTTCCCTGCTTCAGCTACCATTAAAGAACTGAGGCAGTTATTAAGAGAAAGACAGTCCTCATCTTTCCCCACCTGTATTTCATGAATTGCTTCAGGACGTCAGGCTATGGGGCTCCAGTACAGAGGAGGCTAGAGGGACAAATGAAGCAAATCCTCACTGGTGGCTGTTGGAAGGTGCAACACAAAAGTTTCTTCATCTTTAAAACCTGCATGGAAATAAAGATCAATTACCCATAGAAGTATGGGGACTACCTGTGACAAAATGATTAATCCCAGTGGGTGGCCCTACTGCCACCTTGCTCCTTTTCTGCCTGCAGTGGTATGAGACCCTTAGCTCTTTGGATATAAAGAGATGGATATTAAGTGGATGATGCGCTTTTTATAGCAATGTAACACAACAAAATGTGACAAGATATGGAGCAGAAAAATCAGATATAAAAATTACTTCAAGGGTGCAGTGCTCACTCTTGTAATCCCAGCTGCTTGGGAGACTGAGGCAGAGGAATACTTAAGTCCAGGAGTTTGATACCAGCCTGGGCAACATAGTGAGCTCCCATCTCTAAAAAAATTATTTTTAACTTAGCTGGGTGTGGTTGCATGCACCTGTAGTCCCAGCTACCTAGAAGGCTGAGACAGGAGGATCCCTTAAGCCCAGGAGTTCAAGGCTGCAGTGAGCTATGATCATGCCACTGCACTCCAGCCTGAGTGACAGAGCCAGACTTTGACACAAAAAAAGAAAAAAAAATTACTTTGCAAAAAAAAATCGACATTCTCAATTATCCACTTCACTGATACTAGGTGTACATGCTGAAGCTCCTTAAGAAGATTGTACTGATACATGAAGTATTCACTTTTAAGCATCTCATGCCAACTTATTTATTTGTTGTCTATAGTTGATATCTTAAAAATCACATGCATGGCAAATTGCCTATTGGCTATGGAAATTCAAATGTTCATGAGCAATTATAAGCATCTTAGCAAATGTGCTCAAATTCTGTCAAAAAAGAATAGCAAAATTGTATCATGGATTTTCTAATTCATTAATTAATCTCTAAATAAGTCTTTACTGAGCTCCTACCATTTGTCAAGGGATACAAGAAAACAAAGCAGACTTGTTTCTTGCCCTCTTTGAATTTATGTTTTTGAAGGACAACTAGATAATAAGTTAAATAATTAGTTAATTTCAGTTTATGATAAGTACGATAAAAAATAAGAGTACTGAGATAAGAATACTTTGTGTGAGAGAGAGAAGGTAGCCTATTCCTTCCCCCGCCTCCCCAACCCTCCCTGGCCCCCACCCATGGCTATCTACAGCACATTCTAGATCATGCTATTATGAAAAGATTCAGTCCCCTGGTGCTGGCTTTGTAGCAATAGCTGCCTGTACTCTGATGAGGATGCTTTGTTACTTAAATATCTTCCTAGCAGAGGACTCACAGCAGTTTTCAAATGGCATTTCCATTCATCACTGCAGCACTCCTGAGAGGCAAGAGAGGTTCAAGCCTCATTACTTCTATTTAAGAAAGAGGAAGGGCAATGACTGGAGAACTACCCTCTGCCAAATATTAAGGAGCAAAGCAGCTGTGGGGTTGATGTTGTGGCTCAGCTCAGATCCCCCTGTTGCTAGCTTTTTACATTAGACCATTTAATTCTATCCTTCAGTGTAAGTTGGGAACTAACATGCCCGAAGGTTTTAGAAATAAACCAACTCAATCCCAACTCAACAAATAGGGCATATTTGTTACACTAAGTAAATTGTTTTCAATAGTTATTAATATGAAGTTTATTTGCCTAAACTCATAAAATTTCCTGTGTGAGAAAATCTAGTCAACAGAATCACAAACTGAATAATTTTGTTGACTGTTTCAGCTGGCTTTTTCTTCCTTTAAAACAACAAACGAGTAACCTTACAATGGAAATTTCTTTCACATGAATTCATGACCACATCAAGTGGAATTTGTTATAAGGCAGCCATCATGAGCCACATTCAGAAGAACAGACTCAGTTATTTAAATACTCAAAGGACATATGAGAATAATAAATTAATGTTCTGGAAGGGTTAAAGAAGAATCACTCATATCAAGCCCTTAACATTCCAGACATGGTTTCAAGCCAAGAAAAGTGAAATCACTTATCAAAGGTCTCACAACTTTTGAGCAAGACTCAAATTCTGTTTTCTTTAGTCCAAATCCTGTGCTCTGGTACAGGTATTAGAAAGTCTCCTTAATAGTCAGTACATCCTTGGGTTTCCCAATTGACATATATATACAGAGATGTCTTGGCATAAGAATTCTGAGGGCACTTCACTTATCTCATAATGACAAGATCCATCATGGAGGTAAGCAAGCACAAAGACCCAATGACTCAAAACACCGTACAATTTTTGTGCTTTTAAAATTTTATAATAATTTTAAAGACATTCAGGAAAATTACAAGAATAATACGAAGAATTCTCATATACTTTTTACCCAGATCCTCCAAATGTTAACGTTTTACTATGTTTGTTTCATTTTTCTCTCTGTTCTGAACTCTTTAAGAGCAAGTTACAAACACGATGTCCATTTATCGTTAAATACTTCAATGTGTAATTCCTAAAACAAAGAATGTTCTCTTACATGACCACAGTACAATTTACAAAATCAGGACAATTAATATGAATATAATACTATTATCTAATCTACAGCCCTTATTTGGATTTATCTAATTGCCTAACAATGTTCTTTATAGCAAAAGAAAAAATCTAAGATTAAGTGTTTCACTTAGTGTTCATGTCTTTTTAGTTTCTTTTAATCTGGAATAGTTCTTGAGTCTTTCTTTGTATTTTATGACATTGACATTTTTGAAGAGGGCAGGCCAAGATTACAGAATGTCCCTCAATTTGGTTTTGTCAGATCTTTTTTCAAGATTAGATTCCAGCTACACACTTTTGGCAGAAATATCACAGAAGTGATGCTGAGTTCTTCTCGGTGCGTCATATCAGAAGGCACATGCTACAGATATATCCCATATCCCATAAGCCAATTAGGTCATTTGGTTAAGGTGGCATATCAGGTTTCTCCACTATAAAGTTATTCTTTTACCCTTTGTAATTATCTCGTGGGAGAAATGCTTTGAGACTATGTAAATATCCTGTTACTCCTCAAACTTTCGCCTGCTAGTTTTAAGAGTCATTGAATATTCTTGTCTGGATTAGTTATTATTATGATGTTTGCCAAATAATGATTTGATAATTTCATCTTCCTTTCTATATTTATTAGTTGGATTTTGACTATAAGAAAGAGTTTTCCATTTTCATTTGTTTATTTTTTGTTTATCTATGGACTCATGGATTCTTATAACACTTTATTCAATACATTGTAATCCTTTATTATAATTATTTATTTTGGTTCACCAGTTGTCTCAGATTTGGCTATTGGGAGTTCCTTCAAGCTGGCACCTGTGTCCTTTTGACCTGTCCCTTTGTCCATCATTATTTGAGCACTCAAAGAAATTCACTCATAAGAATTTATAGAAGTTAGGCAACTAAGCTATAGGAAGCAGACCCTGAGAAAAGGATTGAAATACGAGTATTTGGATTTGGGAGGTAATTCTGGGAGCCATGGGGAAGGAAATGAGGCAGTGAAATGGGAAAGGGAAGGAAACCAAGAAAGGGTATTTATTGAGCAAGTAACCAATATGAACAGCTAGGGCTAAATTTCACTTGGAGACCGTGAAAACCGCAGAACATATGCTTCAGTTACACACTTAAAGAATGAGGAAACTAGAATATTCATACATTGTGGTAAGCAGAATAATGTCCACCACCCACCAAAAGATGTCCATGCCCTAATCTCCAGAACCTGTGGATATATTACCTTACGAGGCCAAAGGAACTTTGCTGACAAGATTAAGTTAAGGACATTGATACTGAGATGGTGAGATTAGATTGGATTAGCTGGGTGGGCCCAATGGAATCACAAGGGTCCTTAAAACAGGGAGGCAGAAGAGTCAGAGTCAGGGAAGGAAACGTGACCAAGGAAGCAGAGGTCAGAGCAATATGGAGCCACAGACCACAGAATTCTAGAAGCTGGAAAAGGCAAGAAGGCAGATTCTTCCCCAGACCCTCCAGAAGGAACACACCCCTGCCAGCCTGTTGAGATGGCCTGGCGGGACGTGTGTCAGACTTCTGACCTCCAGAACTATAAGATAATAAATTGGCAGAGTTTGAAGCCACCAAGTGTGTGGTAATTTGTTACAGCAGCAGTAGGAAACTAATACATATGCCCACTCTCATCAGCCATTTTTAAAGGACCGTTTCGGGGATGTTTATTCACCAGCACTTCCACTCTGCAGGCTGTGATTGGAGGAAGCCTCAGGCAAAGAGACACAGGTGTAGACATCTATACTCAGACTGGTGTAAATTCAACAACATAAGGGCAGAGCACTGACTGCCTGTACTACCAGACTTCCGAATCCCCTCCAACCCTCTCTTCTGTTACAACAATTCAGTCATGAAATAAGCAGTGAGGAGCATTACCGAAAGAGGCCAAAGCAGCACACTTTGATGTGTCTCTCTGTGGATCTCACCTCAACGTGTTATTTTCTTGCTGTGGGTTCTTGGCAATTTGAGATAGAGGACCTTGTCTATTATGACTAAAAAAGGCCCCAGAGAAAGATAGAGGCTTATAAAATTTTGGTATCATTGGTAAAACTTAGCTTCATCATATACTCTGCAATATTTAACATAGTTAACAAGTATCACAGATAAGACCAAAGGTCAGTTTACAAACATCTACATTGCAAACCCAAGGGAAAGTGAATTTATACTAGAATAATGAAACACCATAAAAATGTTCTTTAAAAAACTTGGAGAATGTTATTTTATGGAATTCTCTATAGAAGAAAATACAGGATGTAAGCAGTATGTAAGGAAACAATTCAAGGAGAAATGAAGGACAAGGTGGGTTTTAAATATCCACTAACTCTCAACCTCTGATCACTAAGTCAGATGCCCAGTGTGAATCCCCGAAGTTCCTTTTGAGCATCCTCTGCTTATCCATTGTGCCTCCCTCTACATTTTGCCTTCATTTTACATGCATGGCAGTAGGGAAGTATAATAGTGAGATACAATAGGCGGGCTACTCCTTTATTCTAAAGGCTATAATTCTTACAGCAACCAATATATGTATAAACCATTGTACTTGTCCAAAAATGCCAATAAATTTTAATAAATAAAGCATGATCACTTCCAGAAATTCCTGAAAGAGAAAGTGCATATTTGATTGGAAACTTACCACTGAATCTGGTTTCTGTTATAAGTCAATTAAGTTCATGTTATTGTATTAGTCCATTCTCACACTGCAATGAAGACATACCAGAGACTGGGTAATTTATAAAGTAAAGAGGTTTAATTGTCTCACAGTTCAGCAAGGCTGGGGAGGCCTCAGGAAACTTACAATCATGATGGATGGGGAAGCAAACACATCCTTCTTCACATGGTGGCAGGAAGAAGAAAGAGAGCCAAGCAAAGGGGGAAACCCCTTATAAAACCATCAAATCTCGTGAGAACTCACTCACTATCATGAAATAGCATGAGGGAAACTCCCCCATGATTCAATTACCCCCCATCAGGTCCCTCCCAGAACACATGGGGATTATGGGAACTACAATTCAAGATGAGATTTGGGTGGGGACACAGCCAAACCATATCGGTTGTTATCTACCCAACACCAGCCTGACTCTACATGGGGGTTTAAGAAAAGTAAAGAGCATATTGTCCGATCATGTTATTCTCCTGCTTAACAACCTGTAGTTACTTCCTACTCTTTATAGGATATAGTCTATCATTCTAGGGATACTATATTAGGCCCTTCACAATTTGACCCCTGTCCACAGTCATCAGCCTTATTGCTCACCATTCCCCAAGTGGCTCCCTTATTCTTCCTCCCATCTCATTATCATACCTTCTTACCTTGTACACTCTGCCCTCAGCCAAACCATCCTCCTTCATGCACCATGCTGCTGCAAATGCCCATCCCTCTGCTGGGATGCCTTTTGCCTCCCAGCTCCTGCTTGGAAACTTATTTGTACATACAGAAGTCTGGGAGGATTCTGTACACATCTTCATTAATGCTCATGCCTGTAAGGATGAGTTTTCAAGGGACTGAGATAAGGATGCCTCATGCCTGAGCTCTTGAGATGCGAACATATTCCTCTTCATAGTTCAGTACCTAGTACATGTGTGGCACATAGAAAACATTCTGACAATGTCTGTTATATGAAGGCAAGAGTAAATATTTCAAGAGATGTTTAAAATCTAATTTGGAAGGCAAGAGGCACCTTGATCTAGTATCCAAAGTCTTAGTCTGAGTGTGAGCAGATCTGCCCTCTAATTCTGGTGCTGTCACTTGCCTGCTGTGTAACTTTAGGCAAGTCATTTATATGTTCCAGGCCTCATCGCACTTATTCCAAAATTGACTACATAGTTGGAAGTTAAGCACTCATTAGCAAATGTAAAAGAACAGAAATTATAACAAACTGTCTCTCAGACCATAGTGCAATCAAATTAGAGCTCAGGGTTAAGAAACTCAGTCAAAACTGCACAACGACATGGAAACGGAACAACCTGCTTCTGAGTGACTACTGGGTAAATAATGAAATGAAGTCAGAAATAAAGATGTTCTTTGAAACCAATGAGAACAAAGACACAACATACCAGAATCTCTGGGACACATTCAAAGCAGTGTGTAGAGGGAAATTTATAGCACTAAATGCCCACAAGAGAAAGCAGGAAAGATCTAAAATAGACACCCTAACACCACAATTAAAACAACTAGAGGAGCAAGAACAAACACCTTCAAAAGCTAGCAGAAGGCAAGAAATAACTAAGATCAGAGCAGAACTGAAGGAGATAGAAAGACAAAAAACCCTTCAAAACATCAATGAATCCAGGAGCTGGTTTTTTTAAAAGATCAACAAAATTGATAGACTGCTAGCAAGACTAATGAAGAAGAAAAGAGAGAAGAATCAAATAGATGCAATAAAAAATGATAAAGGGGATATCACCACCGATCCCACAGAAATACAGACTACCACCAGAGAATACTATAAGCACCTCTATGCAAATAAACTAGAAAATCTAGAAGAAATGGAAAAATTCCTGGACACATCCACCCTCCCAAGACTAAACCAGGAAGAAGTTGAATCCTGAATAGACCGATAAAAGGCTCTGAAATTGAGGCAATAATTAATAGCCTACCAACCAAAAAAAGTCTAGGACCAGAGGGATTCACAGCCAAATTCTACCAGAGATAAAAAGAGGAGCTAGTACCATTCCTTCTGAAACTATTCCAATCAACTGAAAAAGGAGGAATCCTCCCTAACTCATTATATGAGTCCAGCATCATCCTGATACCAAAGCCTGGCAGAGATACAACAAAAAAAAAGAGAATTGTAGACCAATATCCCTGATGAACATCGATGCAAAAATCCTCAATAAAATACTGGCAAACTGAATCCAGCAGCACATCAAAAAGCTTAACCACCACGATCAAGTTGGCTTCATCCCTGGGATGCAAGGCTGGTTCAGCATACGCAAATCAACACATGTAATCCATCATATAAACAGAACCAAAGACAAAAACCACATGATTATCTCAATAGATGCAGAAAAGACCTTTGACAAAATTCAACAGCCCCTTATGCTAAAAACTCTCAATAAACTAGGTATCGATGGGACATATCTCAAAATAATAAGAGCTATTTATGACAAAGCCACAGCCAATATCATACTGAATGGGCAAAAACAGTTTCCCTTTGAAAACTGGCACAAGAAAAGGATGCCCTCTCTCACCACTCCTATTCAAGATAGGGTTGGAAGTTCTGGACAGGGCCATCAGGCAGGAGAAAGAAATAAAGGGTATTCAATTAGGAAAAGAGAAAGTCAAATTGTCTCTGTTTGCAGATGACATGGTTGGATATTTAGAAAACCCCATCATCTCAGCCCAAAATCTGCTTAAGCTGATAAGCAACTTCAGCAATGTCTCAGGATACAAAATCAATGTGCAAAAATCACAAGCATTCGTACACACCAATAACAAACAAACAGAGAGCCAAATCATGAGTGAACTCCCATTCACAATTGCTTCAAAAAGAATAGAATACATAGGAATCCACCTTACAAGGGATATGAAGGACCTCTTCAAGGAGAACTACAAACCACTGCTCAATGAAATAAAAGAGGACACAAACAAATGGAAGAACATTCCATGCTCATGGGTAGGAAGAATCAATATTGTGAAAATGGCCATACTGCCCAAGGCAATTTATAGATTCAATGCCATTCCCATCAAGCCACCAATGACTTTCTTCACAGAAATGGAAAAAACTATTTTAAAGTTCATATGGAACCAAAAAAGAGCCTGTATAGCCAAGACAATCCTAAGCCAAAAGAACAAAGCTGGAGGCATCACGCTACCTGACTTCAAACTATGTTACAAGGCTACATAACCAAAACAGCATGGTACTGGAACCAAAACAGAGATATAGACCAATGGAACAGAACAGAGCCCTGAGAAATAACACCACACATCTACAACCATCTGATCTTTGATAAACCTGACAAAAACAAGAAATGGGGAAAGGATTCCCTATTTAATAAATGGTGCTGGGAAAACTGGCTAGGCATATTTAGAAAGCTGAAACTGGATCCCTTCCTTACACCTTATACAAAAATTAATTCAAAACGGATTAAAGACTTACATGTTAGACCTAAAACCATAAGAACCCTAGAAGAAAACCTAGGCAATATCATTCAGGACACAGGCACGGGCAAGGACTTCATGACTAAAACACCAAAAGCAATGACAACAGAAGCCAAAATTGACAAATGGGATCTAATTAAACTGAAGAGCTTCTGCACAGCAAAAGAAACTACCATCAGAGTGAACAGGCAACCTACAAAATGGGAGAAAATTTTTGCAATCTACCCATCTGACAGAGGGCTAATATCCAGAATCAAAAAAAACTTAAACAAATTTACAAGAAAAAATCAAACAACCCCATCAAAAAGCAGGCAAAGGATATGAACAGACACTTCTCAAAAGAAGACATTTGTGCAGCCAACAGACACATGAAAAGATGCTCATCATCACTGGCCATCAAAGAAATGCAAATCAAAACCACAGTGAGATACCATCTCACACCAGTTAGAATGACGATCATTAAAAAGTCAGGAAACAACAGGTGCTGGAGAGGATGTGGAGAAATAGGAACACTTTTACACTGTTAGTGGGACTGTAAACTAGTTCAACCGTTGCGGAAGACAGTGTGGTGATTTCTCAAGGATCTAGAACCAGAAATACCATTTGACCCAGCAATCCCATTACTGGGTATATACCCAAAGGATTATAAATCATGCTACTATAAAGACACATGCATACGTATACTTATTGCAGCACTATTCACAATAGCAAATACTTGGAACCATCCCAAATGTCCATCAGTGATAGACTGGATTAAGAAAATGTGGCACATATACACCATGGAATACTATGCAGCCATAAAAAATGATGAGTTCATGTCCTTTGTAGGAACATGGATGAAGCTGGAAACCATCATTCTGAGCAAACTATCACAAGGACCATAAAACCAAACACCACATGTTCTCACTAATATGTGGGAATTGAACAATGGAAACACTTGGACACAGGGAGGGGAACATCACACACCAGGGCCTGTCATGCGGTGGGGGGAGGGGGGAGGGATAGCATTAGGAGGAATATAATTACATTATTTACCTAATGTAAAAAATGAGTTAATGGGTGCAGCACAGCAAGATGACACATGTATACATATGTAACAAACCAGCACATTGTGCACATGTACCCTAGAACTTAAAGTATAATAAAATACATAAATAAATAAAATGATAGACTTGGACAAATGATGTCTAAGCTCTCTTAGCTCCAACTTTCTAAAATCTTAGAATTTTAGGAAATCTTGCAGCCCCAAAACCTCTAGACACCACGAAATCAAATACTAAATTGTGTAATCTAGATTCCTATGTCGATAGTTCAGAGGAAGAGAGAATGGATGGGGAATTTTGCAGAAATAAAAAGAAAACATCAAATGAGGCTCTTCTATGACCTGCTAGGATCTGCTTCTACCAAATCATGGATATGGAAATAGGCCCAGCTGCACACCACTCTTTCTAATTATCCTGTTCTTCCAATTCCTCTTTTATGCATTTTTTTGCCCACTCTCTCTCGAAACACAGTAGCTCTGGGAGTTGAAAATTAAGTTTTAATGAAGAGATTAAAAGAAGTAAGTTTATTCCTAAAGAAATAAAATTGAGAGACAGCAAATAACCATACTGATATAAGAATAGATGGCAGACTTCTGCACTGCACATTTTCAGCAAATCCTATTTTTCACAAAAATGATTTGCAAAGTTGGCATCTTGAAACACGAGAGATGCCCAAAATGAGAGTTCTGTATTTAAAACCCTCATTTTAGTAGCTGCATTCTCAGGATTATGGGCTCTGGAGTCAAACTGTCTAGGGTCAAATACAGGCTCTGCCAGTTACTAACTGAGACCTTGGACAAGAATTTAACCTCATCTGCAAAGCTGAGATAATAATAGTAATTATCCCTATGGGATACTACTATAAAAATCTGAAAGAAAATGGATGTAAAATAACCAACACAGAGCCTGATTATAACCTATATATCTAGACAACATTTATCAGGCATGTTCTAATTTTGAGGTACTGAGCTAGCCTTTGGAGGTGCAATTATAAGGAAGACTCATCTTTCCCCATAAGGAATCCATCCTTTAATAATGAACACACCTATATTCCCTACTATAATATGATGCTATGGTCAATACAAATATAACTCTATATGCAGAATGCCTTGAAGAGGGAAAGCAGAGACTGAATAATTCAATGAAGACAACGAGAAGGTATAAAAAGGAGATTATTTTATTACTGGTCCTTTAAGAAAAGCAGAATGTTGCTGTTTGGAAATGTAAGGATGAAATTCCAGTTGACAGAGCAGTACAGCCAAAGGACAGAGATGTGTAAGTAAATGGTGTGTTCTTGGACATGCAGACAGTCTGGCATGACTACAGTATGGATTTCAAGGTGCGGAGTGTTAGAAATAAGGCTGTAAAGGTAGGCTTCCTCTAAGTAGTGGCAAATTAACTGACTGATTGATTCAGCAAATATTTATTGAGTACCTGAGTTAGATCAGAGACGTACTATTATCTCAATTTACAGATACCAAAACTAACATTCAAAAGATTAAATGGTTTGCTCAAGGTCATAAGCAAATTCTCCTTTCAACCCGCTTTTTTTATTTCAATTTTTATTTTAGATTCAGGGGGTACATGTGCAGGGTACATTGTGTGATACTGAGGTTTGAGGTACAATTGATCCCATCACCCAGGTAATGAGCACAGTACCCAATAATTAGTTTTTCCGCTGTTGTTACCCTTCCTCACCCCCTCTTATAGCAGTCTCTGGTGTCTTTTGTTCCCATATTTATGTCCATGTCTATTCATTGTTTAGCTCCCAGTTATAAATGAAAACATGTGGTATTTGGTTTTCTGTTCCTGTGTTAATTTGCTTAGGATAATGGCCTCCAGCTGTATCCACGTTGCTGCAAGGAACATGATTTTATTCTTTTTTATGACTGCATGGTATTCCATGGTATATACATACCACAATTTCTTTATCCCATTTGCCATTCGTAGGCATCTATATTGATTCCCTGTTTTTGCTATTGTGAACAGTGCTGCAATGAATGTATGAGTGCATGTATCTTTTGGTAGAATGATTTATGTTTCTTTAAACATGAAAAAAAATGATCAACATCACTAATCATGGAGAAATGCAGATCAAAACCACAATGGTATAGCATCTCACAACAGTCAGAATGGCTACTATGAAAAAGTAAAAAAAAAAGCAGATATTGGCAAGGCTGCAGAGAAAAAGGAGCACTTATAGACTGATGGTGTGTATGTAAATTAGTTCAACAACTATGGAAAGCAGTTTGGAGATTTCTCAACTCTTGAATAGAGGACAGATAATCCACTAGGCCAGCCTGGGAAGAAGTCCTGTTTGGGAAATCTAGGAGGCCTTCACTTTTGGTGACACCTACCTGAATTACAAGTCCAGTATCTGCAAGGAACCAACCAGTTCCCAATCTAGGAATGAATGTACTTTGCAAAGTACATTTTGCTGAGTAAAGATAAACATCACAATCTGAATATCACTGACAATAGCTGAAACTTACCAGTTACATCCTA
Organism: Gorilla gorilla gorilla; assembly: GCF_029281585.2. Taxonomy (NCBI): domain Eukaryota; kingdom Metazoa; phylum Chordata; class Mammalia; order Primates; family Hominidae; genus Gorilla; species Gorilla gorilla. Next base: position 13,658,989 of record NC_086017.1, read on the forward strand.
CATTCAAGGCCCTTAGTGTAAATTATTTCCTTTAATCCTCACCACAATTTGATAAAATAGATTAAGATGCCACGCAGTTGGAAGGATTGCTACTATTAACTCTGTCACACAGATGAGAACATGGAGAACAAAAATAGATTTAGTGATTTGCCTAATGTCACATGAAAGTGGAGAAAGGTAGGTTGGATATAGGTTTTCTGATTCTAGAACTGAAAACTTTCAACAATGGGCAATGTTCCCTCTGGCATCTCTGCAATCATGCATCTTCACAACCTTGAGACCCAGGAATATTATAAGAACACAATTTGTTCTCAACTGACAAAAAATCATGAGCAGTGCCAACTCTGTCTGGTGCCAACCCAGCTCTTTCCCCTGACCCAGTAGGGAAAAGGTATTTATGGTAGTTAGGTGAAGATAAAGGCATTTAAGGAAGGAATAGGGTTCTAAGGCATCCTATGCTTCATTCTACTTAAAGACCTTTCTCCTCCCCCCGTCTATAAACACCCCAAGATCTGGCTTTACCCCTTACTACTAGTTCTTATTACAGGCTTCTACAGATCCCTGTTACTCCCCATTATTCTTGGAGATCTTAGGTCCTGACTTACTGCTGCTTTCTCCAATACTACTCCTGTCATCATTCCTGATGACTTTAATATTGATGTAGAGAATCCTTCCAGTTGCATGGCATCTTAATTCCTTGACTTCCTTCCTGTCTTCCAATGACCTTGTCCCACACACAATCTCAGCCACTCACCCAACAGTCATTCTCTGGACCTCATCATTCCCAACAACCATCCACACTCTCAATTTCAAATATTCCACTCTGGAAAGCAGATCCATTGCCTCCTATGATTCTTCATTCCCAACCAGGACAAGCAGTCCACTAGTTCTAAAGCCATTTTCCTGTCCTTTAAACCTCGTATGTCCTCACTTCTTTATTACCCAGCTTCTATGTCAGGTGTGTCATTCCTTGATGTGTATATAACCCCCACTTCTTTGCCCTTTATTGTTTTCATATTCTCCAACCAAACGCTACTCTAGGTAAATCGAACTTTTTACCAACCCTGAATTTATACCTGTGTAGCTGAAATGGCTGGGGAAAGAAAACTACAACCATTAGAAATGTTCTGCCTTTAAGTTAACGATTGTGAACCTCAAAAGGGTTATCGCAGTAATCCTACTGCATCCCCCAGTCCATTCCCTCTCCCCCTTTCCTAAGAGAGGTATTTCATGCTTTCTGTTTCCCCTAACATCATAACTCCTCCCATTCCCTTACTCCCAGCTAATGAATGCCCTTTCTCCTTATTTCATGGAGAAAATAGACACAATCAGAAGAGAAATTCTGTATGTTCTCATAGGCACATCTACCCTCCCACCTGCATTTGTGTCCATATGCCCTGCCTTCCCTCCTGTTACTCCTATTTGCTTCCTGGACTTGTCCTTGCTTCTACCTAAATTAATTCCCCACAATTGTGCAGTAGATGCCATCCCCTCTTGCCTACTTCAGGATATTTCCCTAGCAATTGGTCCCTCTCTTTCATGCATAATTAAATTTTCCCTCTCTACTGAATTATCCTCATCAGCATTCAAGTGTGCTGTAATTTCTTACATCTCAACAAAACAAAACAATCTTGACCCACTTTTCCCTCTAGCTACCACCTCATTTCTCAGCTGCCCTTTAAAGCAAACTCTCTAGTTTATCCCCTCCCATACTCTTTTGAATCCACTTCCCTGAAACTGATCTTGAAAAAGACACCAATGGTTTCCATGCTACTAAATTGAATGATTGCTTTAAAGGCCTCATCCTACTTGAAAGGTGAGCAGCATTTGACACAGCTGATCATTCCCTTCTCCTGGAAACAGTTTCTTCCCATGGCGTCTGGGACTCCACACCCTCTTGATTTTCCACCTGCCTTACAGACCAGTCTTTCTCAGCCCTTTTGCTGGTTTCTCCTTATCTCCCCAAACTCTTCGCTGTGGAGTACCCCAAGACTCAGTCCCCACACCTCCATCCACACACACTCCAGTCTCAGGGCTTTGACTGTCACCAGCACATTCATGGTTGAAATTTCTACCTCCAGTTCACACCTCTCTCCTGAGTTCTAGTCTTTAATATGCATCTGTACCCTGATTTCTAATAAGCCTCTTAAGGTTAACATGTTTGAAGCCGAACTCCTAATTTTTCCCCCAAACGTACTCTACCCCCAAACTTCCCCATATCTGTTAAACGCAAATCCACCTTCATTTTGTCTGAGTCTCAAATCTTGGACTCATCCTGGCCTCTTCTGTTCCCTTCATATCATTCATTTGCTCTACTGGCAAATCCCGTTGGCTCTAACGTTGGTGCAAAATCAGAATCCAACACTTTTACTACCTCCAATGACACAAACCCAATCCATGCCACCATCACCTCTCACTTGAAATATTGGTGAATTCTCTTGGCTCTGCCTTAAAAATATCCAGACTCTGATTGGTTTGGATCAATTCACTATCATCTCTTGCCTGGTTGACTACAAGAGACTCCTAAATGGTCCCCTTGCTCCTGCCCCTGACCCTAGGCTAGAATGATCCCCTTAAATGTAAGACTAAGCATGGAATTCCCTAGCTCAAAACCTTCCAGTGATTTCCCACCTCACTCTGAGTGAAAGCCCATACTCTTACAACTGCCTTCGAGGCCCAGTTGTGCTCCTATCATTGCCAGCTACCTCTGAGACCTCACACCCTCCAATTCTCTCAGTCAGTCCTCTACTCTTACTGTGCCGGTCTTCTTGCCATTGTTCAAACACTTCACACCCTCTTTCTTCTGAAAGCCTCTGTGCACTGATTAGTTCCTCTGTCTATCCAATAGAACTCTCTATCATGATGGAAATATTCTAGATTTGTGCTGTTCTAGATCTGCTCTAGATCTGTTTTAGGTACAGTAGCTACCAGGCACCTGTGGCTTTTGGGCACTTGAAATATGGCCAGTGCAACTGAGGAATTGAGTTTTTAATTGTACGTGTTTTATTTATTTTAAATGTAAACAGCCACATGTTGCTAGTGCATACCATATTAGACAAAGCAGGTCTACTGTGCTCTTCCTTGAGATGGCTCATTCCCTCACTTCTTTCAGGTATCTGCTTAAATGTCACTTTAATAGTGAGGCTTTCCTGATCAAAGTACTTAAAAGAGCAAGTCACTGCCACCTGACACTCTTCATCCACCTTCCCTGGTTTGCCTAATTTCTCCATAGTAATTAGAAACATAAGCATACTATATGTTTTTGTTTGCTCATTTATTTGTGATCTATATCTCCAAACTAAAATTAAAAGTCCATATAGGCAAAGATTTTAGTCTGTGTTGCTTTTGCTGCTATACCACCAGTGCCTAGAACAATACCTGGGACATAGAGCTCAGGAATTGCTTATAGATTCTAAAATCTCCTTTCCATCACTAACTTCTTGGCTGGTCTTGCACAAGTAATGGTCCATCTCTTGGTTTCAGCTTTCTTCTTTCTCCTAATGTCCTCTAATATTGAGCCCTGTTTGTTTCCTTCTTAGTACTGAAAACAATTTATAAATTCTCTGTTTGTTTACTTGCTTATTGCCTGTCTCCTCACTGAACTGTAAACTCCCAAATGGCAGTGACTATGTTCTTCTTATTAATCTAATATCATCATTGTTCAATAAATAAACAGTCTTTCTGGGGTGTGAGGCAATAAAATCTGCCACCCAATAGGTGTTCACCCAGTATTTAAGATTTGCATTAATTATTTAATATTCAAAGTGAAGAGTTTTAACTAGTTGGAATGTAATCAACTAGTTGGATTAGAGGCCTACAATCTACCACTGTATCAGTGAGAAAATATAGTTATATTAATCCATATTTGGATGCTTTTTTAAGAACTGTAGGATGCTACTGAATAGGTGTCCAATAAGGATTTGTTGAAGATTGCATTAATTATTTCATCTTCAAACATGGGTCAACATAATGGCACAGACAGCAGAAAAGGCCAACTCTAGAGTGCCATACTCTTGTAGAATTGTGGGCCCTGAGGAGCCCTGGAGGCTGGGAGGGTCCTCAGGAAGGGTTGGCATTGTGCCCACCTGTCAGATGTGACTGGGGGCCTACAATCTGGCATTTTTCCATTTTTTCACTGTCCTGGCTGGTTTTTGTTGTGGTGGTATTTTGTGATAGTGGTTTTGTGAAAAGGCTCGGGAGGGCATTTCTGCACTGTTAATACAGCCATCTTCGTAACACCTGCCACCTGTGTTAAACGGCCACCCCTGCCCAGTCCCTTGCCCTCGTTCGGCCCCCATCCACAGCTCCAGTGGGGCAGTTCCTATTAAAAGGCCCTTCCTTTCTTTACTACACGAAGCTTTAGAACTCGGCAGAGACAGGACACTAAATCGGCAGTAAACTTGTCCATTCACCTTTAACATTTCAAGTCCATAAAGTATCCTTTACTGCTAGCAGAGAGTGGGGAGTTTTCCTATTGGCTTGACATAATTTTTTACAGGGATTTAACATTTTCTAAAAGACATCCGCTAAGCTCTCAATAGATCTTCCATAAAAAAGAACTGAGTCCTAAGATTATCACCTTTGGTTAGAAACCCAGTTTATCAGCATCAGTATTATCACTTGCTTAATTGTTTAAAAAAATGTACAATCACCTCCCAGTCATTTTACTTTAGGAAAAGTTACACTGGGCCTCATTTTGATATCTTCCAAAGTTACCTTTCTTCTTCTTATGACCTTAATACTTCTAGGAAGAATAAATAATTAAACAGATATTTGTGATGTGATTTTTTTTTAGTGTCAAAATTTAACTTTACACATTGCTAAGTTATGTTTCTAATTCTGAACTGAGGCTCTCACTTTTTATCGTTAAACCTGTCTATCAAAAGCTCAAAATTTCAAGGAGCCTAAATTTTGTCTTTGACGCTGTACTGATGAATTGCAATGTAAATTTTCAGAGACAACAGAAAAGGACCATCACTTATACACGTCCATTTTCAAAGGGTAATTTCTGCAGCTGTCCCTCTTCACTCTGAGAGTCTGAGTGACAGTCTATGCCTTTGGTTAACCAACCTCAGGGATGGTTGTTAGCACTTCCAGTTATTTACTGTCACTAAAGTGAAAGCCATCTTTAAAAAATGTGTCCTTATAAATCCAGCAGGAAATCCAAGTTTCCTATTGGTCCTCCTTCTGATTCTTCTCTGATTTCTTATTCTGAAAAATTACTGACAGTAGTGTACTAATTAAGTTTTTAGGAGGGAGACCATTAATGATGAATTAAGATAGCATTGTTGCAGTGTTGCTAAGTGGCTTTAGTCTACAACGGACTCAGTGATCCCAAAATAAATTTAATCTTCTCTCTCATTGAAATAGTTGAAATCTTGGTGCACAATGTAAATCTGGAAAAAAGGAAAAATACCTGTGGTTCCAGCTACTTGGGAGGCTAAAGTTGGCGGATTGCTTGAGCCCAGAAGGTCAAGGCTGCAGTGAGCTATGATCATGGCACTGCCCTCCGGCCTGGGCGACAGAGTGAGACCCTGTCTCAAAAAAACAAAAACAAAAACAAACAAACATAGAAAGAAAGAAAAATAGGTAAATTACAGAATGTAATTAATAATTAGGATCTTCTTATTTTCAAGGGTAATAATATAAATTGAAGTTCTAACAGTATTGCCAGGCAGAGAATGGATCAAACCTACTGTAATGAAAACTCAAAAACAACCTGTAATTAGAAAATGAATTTTCTTATATCACATAGAAAAATTTGTTCTTTTCCAGGCACACAACTCATCACAAATTCCTTAAAACTCATCACAAATTGTGGGGACAAGTGCCTAAGGTTTTACCTTACTTTGCATTAACTTCTTGGTAGGTTTCCTAACTGAATCGGCTACCCAGGAGACATTTCAACCCCCTTAGCCTGACACAGGGAAAGAACAGAAGGTGCGGAAAAAGAACTGGGGAGGGGGAACTATCAATGAGTAAATTCGTATCTGGCAGACTACACTTATTTAGCATGTCTCTTGGGCTTTTTTTAAGTTTATATTCATGTAACACATCAGGACAGGGTCAAGAGAGATGGTATAGTATAGTGAAAATTACCCTGGTTTCATCAGGAGACCTTGATTCTAGTCCCTAACAGGCTCTCACTGCCCTGTGACTCAGTGTTAACATCTGGCTGCCATTTCCCTCATCTACTAAATTAGAGAGGTTGGAAAATCTATTCTCTAAAGGTCTCTTTTGACCCTAACATTCCATGATTCAATGAAATATAATGACTAATGTAAAAATACAAGATAATTCATTCAATCAAATTATATTGCCTCAATCTAAATGATTTTGCGTTTCAAAGTTCAAATATAATTACAGAGAAATGAAGAGGACAGACATGAGTTGCCACTGAGAGCTAACAGGCATCACAGGCAGCAGCTCACTTTCTCGAAATGCACATTGACAATTAGCAATTAACATCTTCTGGAGACAAGCAAATGATCAGGAAGCCTCTTGGCAGAAGGGAGTCATAAAGTTTCATCGTACCACTTAACAGATATTTTATCATATGATAAATTAGGTACTTTTCCATCCACTGTAATAATATATTCCCTACAATAATTAAAGGTGATTCCAGGCCTGATGCACTCTGGCTGGGTGTGATCCTGATCGCTTGTTCAATCAGATTTTGGTAGGTTTGTGCCAAAAAGAAGAAAAGAATCATGATCTCCTCTTATCTTTTGGTGCTCAGAAACAGAAAACTGAACCCTGCAAAAGGAACACATAGTTCAATTATCTGCAAAGTTCAGCCTTAGGCCTTGACCTCAGACAGGGCTGGATTCAGGGGATATCACAATGTCACTAAGACACAGTCCTCCCCTCTTTTGGCTCTCCTCTGTTCTGTGTTGTTTCATTCCCAGATTCCACAAGCAGCAATGTGGCTGACTGCTACAAGCTCTGAGTCTACATCTTCCCAGGTTCAATTTCAGTGCAAATGAGTACTTGTTTTCCTCCAAAGTCAGAACAAAATTCCTGAGCCCCATTACTACTGGCCTGAATTAAATCACATGGTCAAATCTGAACCAAGCACTGTGGCCCAAGAATACAATAAGCTGATCAGCCTGGTCCTGGGTCCCATGCCAGCCCTGGAGGTGGTGGGGGGAGCAGAGGTCAGCCACCCCACCACACGCACCCTGCAAAGTGAGAGTGAGAGTTTTCTCAGGGAGTAACCTTAGCTAGAAGCTGGATGATGGCAGAGTTATAAGTTACAGATCTCTATTTCATGCCTGAAATAACATGAGACCCTAGAGTACAGTCATCAACTTAGAAATTATCCTAAAGATCTGAGTCCCATGTCTTTATGTAAGGCTGAAAATGCAGAGTCTTGAAGAAACTGAGGCAGTGAAGAATAGTGGTTAAACTCATAGGCTTTGGAATCAGACAACCTGGGCTTTGAGTTCTGATTCTGCCACTTAACTAGTTTTGTGTCTCTGAGCAAGTTACTTTACAGACTGGAACCTGGTTCTACTCATCTGAAAATAGGATGAGTTGTGGTACCCAGCTCACAGGGGTGATGTGAAGATTGAGATAATGAATGTATAGCACTTAGCAGACTACCTAGCACTCAGTCAAATAAATGACAGCCATTACTGGTAAAGAGAGGAAAACACTGGCCCAAATGCACATAGCTGGTTCATGGAAAATCTGAAACTAAAATGGGATCTCTTGACTTCTGGTTCAAAGCTAGTAGTGAATCAAGGTGAAATTTAATAGCACACAAGACAGTTATATCCAAAATATCACAGAAAACATCACTCTTTTTTCCCAAATTGCTACCTGGAGCTTCATGGATCCCATTTCACAGAGCCGTATAATTTTAACATCACCAGACTTTAAAGAAGTCAAGACAGGCCTGTCATTTTACTCCGCTGACTATGACCAGATGCATTCAAGAAAGACACAATTGACCTAACAAACACAAGCTGAGACCCTTGGGAAGATATGGCCACTGGTCTCAGCAGCCAAGTATTTGCTAAGAACTCTCTGAGAATCCAAAATTGTGTGGAATATGAAAATAGAAAATACATTCTCTGCATTGAAAGGCCTTACTCTTGTTGGGAAATGGGTCAAGTGGATGGTAGAGACTAAAAGTGTTGAAAGTGCTAAGGCAGAAGGGATCGCTGTGGGAAATGCATGGCTGACTGGGGCAGATGTGATTAAGGAGGACACAATTGGGAAGGGGACTCCAGGTAAGGAGTGCAGCATTAGCAAAGACTAGCAAGAAGACAAGTGGGAGAGTAGGAAGAGGAGCACCCAGGACAGAGGAAGGAGAAGGAAATCAAGCCAGGCAGTACAATGGTGGCTCTGGATTCAGGACTGAAGAGGCCACACATGAGTGGATGAAGGCTCAGGCATGCAAAACTGTGAGATCAATGACTCCAAGTCACTCATCTCTTCAAACATTAATTGGGTCTCCAGTTCTTTACCTTGGTCCCCAAGACCTTCCCTGTACTGACGCCATCTCCCACTTCATTCTTCCTCCTCCTCATGCCCACGACTCTGCTCACTCTTTGCAAAACATGTCTGAGACACTGCAGTCTTTTCTCATTTCCATGTTCCATTTCTCATACTTAAAATGCATTTCCTCTCTCATGTCTGCCTCCATAGTTCTACAGACCATAATGCCCAAGTCATGTAACCTTATTTATGATTAATCATACCTTGAAATTGATGCTAGAAAGTACAGTTAATGAAGGACTTCCATTATTCACTACCTCATGTCAGGAGACTTCCCAGAGTCCTTCACATTCCAAACTAGTGATCTCTCCCTCCTGTGAGTCCCATGTAGTAGTAGCAGCAGAAATAATAACAAGAGTGATAATACCACCATTTAATAAGCACTAAGCACTTTACCTGTATTGTCTAATTTAATATTTATACCAACTTCATGAACAGTTCTGGCATTCCCATCGTGTAGATAAGAAAACTGAGACTCATAGGGAGCAAGTAAATTGCCCAAGGTCACAAAACTAGTGAGTAGCAGAGCAAAGGTTGGAACTCAAAAGCTAGGTTCTTAATCCATTGTACTATCAGAGAAATTCGTTCCTCTCTAATGGCATGGATTACATATTGTCTTTGATAGTTGCAGTAGTCACCATTTATCCATGGGGAATATATTCCAAGACCCCCAGTGGATGCCTGAAACTACGGATAGGACAAAACCCTGTATATACTATGCATTTTTTCCCCTGTACATATATACATATGATAAAGTTTAATTTATAAATTAGGCACAGTACAAGATTTACCATAATAACTAATAATACAATAGAACAATTAGGGACAATAAAGGCTACTTGAACACACAAGCACTGCGATACTGCCATAGTCGATCTGACCACTGAGATGGCCACTAAGTGACTAGTGGATGTGTGGCAGCTACAGCATGGATATTCTGGGCAAAGGGAGGATTCATGACCTGGGCAAGATGGAGCTGAACAGTGTGAAACTTCATCATGCTACTCAGAACAGTGCACAATTTAAAGCTTATGAATTGTTTATTTCTGAAATTCTCCATTTAAGATTTTAGGACTGTGATTGACCTTTGGTAACTAAAACTGTGGAAGGTGAAACCAAGGATAAGGGAGAACTGCTGTATTTATTTATGTTTATATCTTAACTCCATAAGACTTCAAGCTCCTTGGTGGTGTAGAGCATGTGTTATTCATCTGTATTAATAATAACATTTGTCTAGCAAATTAGTAATTTACAAACCCCTTTAACACATTAGTGCATGGAATTCTTACCACAATCTTGTGAAGCAATGTTCTTGTTTCCACTTCGTTCGTAAGAAAATGAAATTCAAAGGACTTAAGTGATATAATCAGGGACCTATTGCTGGTAAGTTGCACAACATCCCCACCAGCATTTCTCAACCAAAATCTGATGGTTTTGGAGTTGCTCTATAAATACCCCAGCTCTCTCACTCTTCCAGGGAGAGAGCATGGAGGTGTGTGTTCTATGCTAGTTCCCGGAGTTCTCCAGTTGGAATGAGCTTCAGTTACCCACAGTGGTAATTTGTTTAATTACACAGGCTTTATTGACTCCTTCTGTTTTTCTCTTCCCCACCTCTGGACTACTGTTTCCTGGGATCACCTTCCAAATCAACTACTTGTACTCAATTTCTTTTCTCAGAGTTTGCTTCCAGAGAAACCAAAATTAAGACATTCTTCTAAAAGCACTGTTTCTCCCAATTGGTTGGATGAGTGAGGTTAAGGAGGAACCTAAATAAATCAGGAATTTTTGACTATGTGATTTCCATTTTAAATTTTTCAAACAAAAGGGAGAGGGAGCTGTTATAAAGACAACAGTCATTTAATAGCCTGCAGCCTGTTAAATTCATTGCAAGTCCAAACTTCTGCTTAAAGGGACCCAGGTATCAAATTGACAGTTGCCTTGGAATCTAAAATAGAATTGGTTAGAATGGACTAGAGAAAAATATTTTGCATTTCTCTGGTTATTTCCATTACAGACAGAAATATTCTGACACTTGCTCCTTTGCTCTGATTACAGCTTAAGGCAATTTCAGAAATTCTTAAATTGAACTGGAACCCCCACTTATACCAAGTAGCATAGCTCCTTCTCAGTGTCTCAAAGCCTTAGCATGAAATCAAGGATTTGGATGTGGTCAAGGGGTATTAACAGAAAAAAATGAGAACAATTAAATTTGAAGAAGAAGTGTCCAAGGAAACAGAGATAAAAATGCGAGTGCATAAATGCATGCACAGCAACCCACAAAGTCCGTAGAATAACTAACGTTGTTTTGAGTTCACAGGGCATTTTCATTTTTTGTCCAGGAAATTGTCTGAATCCAGTGGTGGCTTCATTATTCTCATAACATTTCTGGGCCTCTCCCCAGAGGGGAAAGCTGCAACACAGAAATTTTAAGTCAAGTGGCAAAGCTAGGCTGATGCCTTAAGGTAGATGGTTTATGAAGATTACTTCAGGTTTTGAGAAAGCATATTCCTCAAAATCTTGGCCTAATTTTCTATTAATGAATGAGGAAGTACTTTTATATCTAAAAAGGTGCTATATAACTATAAATATTTTTATTTTATATGGTTTGTTAAATCATCTGTCCAGGTAGAGTCCTATTCTAAATTGGAGGTCAGGAACTGGTTAGGAGCACTGGTTAAGATGTCAAAGATGGGCAGGGCATGGTGGTTCACACCTATAATCCCAGCACTTTGAGAGGCCGAGGCACGCAGATCACAAGGTCAAGAGATCAAGACCATCCTGGCCAACATGGTAAAATCCCGTCTCTACTAAAAATACAAAATTAGCTGGGTGTGGTGGCGCATGCCTGTAGTCCCAGCTACTTGGGAGGCTGAGGCAAGAAAATCGCTTGAACCCAGGAGGTGGAGGTTGCAGTGAGCCGAGATCATGCCACTGCACTTCAGCCTGGCAACAGGGAGAGACTCTGTCTCAATTAAAAAAAAAAAATGTCAAAAGATGAAAGATGATGGTGACTACTTTGGAGAAGAGAAGGCTTGGCACGGAGCTGACAGGTGGTGTTCATCTGGCCCTACAGCTGAGCCAGTGATAGAACTGAGAGTAAAACCTTCCTATCTTCAAAAATCCCTGGGATAGTCTGGCAAAGAGTGAAAGATTTTGTACCCTGTGACTCTATTAAAGCTCTGAATGGTATCAGATTCTAAGAGATCTTTATTCAGAGGATTATCTCAACATGTTATGGTTTCATTTATTCTCGGGATATCCCTAATGGGTAAACTATGGATAAAAGACAGTACTTTTCCCCTCCAAGGAGGAAACAGGGAAGAGAAATTGCAAGAAAACTATCATGGTCCCAAGTGGGAGTGTGAATGGCAGAGTCATGAAGGTCTTTTTTTTTTTTTTTTTTTAACTGCTGACACTCCATGTCACCACAAGCCAAAAATTCTTAATTCTGGAAAAAAAAACACAGAAAAAGAAGGATTTGGGAATCTAGAAAAGCTAACGTCAGAGAAAAGGTAATTTTTTCTCATTGCATTCTTTGGAGAGATAAAAGAAACTAAAACAAATGTAACTTGCTCAAATAAAGGGTTTATTGGTCTAATCTGTGTTCTGCCATGCTAGGATGGGCTTTGTTTATGATGGGCATGCCCACCATGGGCAAAGCCAAGCCTGTGTTGTGGGAAATGTTGAAGGTATACTCTTGGGCACATCTTGTATTCCCTCACTCAATTATCCTCAGCTGAATAGGTTAAATTAAAAATGACCTGAAGCTTTTCTCATCTTAAGCAAGATACTCTCTGTCTTCTTCCATAACTTACAGAGAACTGGGAAGCAGGAGTCAGCACTTACCTAAAATAATCTAAAGAAATGCATCTAAAGGCTACTGTCATTAAGAGGAAGCCCTAACAGAGTTCAAACATTTCACTCAAAACCAGAATGGTTTTCTCAGTCTTATCATTTATTAAATTTATGTTTATCATATGAGGTAAGCTGGTTAGGTTACACTACTTTCATTTTAGAGGTGACAAGGCTATGGCTTATATTAATTAAAAGATACCAAGTAATTTCTTAGGTTTAATTACACCTAGCTGCATAGAAAAAAATATCTTTCACTAAACTGGAAAAAAACACACTGTTTTTTTCTTTTTTTAGCTACCAACCAGAGAAGGCAAAGAAATGCCCTAGATGGTTGATATTGACATTTCTGTTCCTATCATAGGTTGTGATGCTGGCTTTTTCCATCACTGACTTCTCCACCTGTTTTCAAAGGTGGACTTGTAATAGTAATTGCCAAAGTAATTCCTCTATTATTGCTCTGCTCTTTTGGGTGCCCTTTTCTTCAGCTACAGGTTATTGCACCCACTAATCAGAAATATGGAAAATGCCCTCAAAGGTCATTTCTGAAACTTTGTCTTAAAGAGCAATCTCTTTTGCAACCTAGTCAGGATATTTTGCCAGTTTTCCCAAGAAAAGAGTTTTACGGAAATTGTTCTTACTTGTAAGAAGTTTCCAATATTAATTGAAAAATTTTTTGTAGGGGGAGAATCAAGTTGGGAGTCAGCAAACGAGGTGCTATGGTCTGAATGTGTCCCTCAAAATTCATGTGCTGGAAATTTAATCCCCATTGCAATAGTGTTGGAAGTTGGGGTCTTTTGGAAGGTGTTTAGATTATGAGGGCTCTGCCTTCATGAATAGATTAATGCTGTTATAAAGGGGCTTGATGGAGAGAGTTTTGTTTCTTTTCACTTCTCCACCTTGTGCCATGTGAAGGTGCAGCGCTGTACCCCTCCAAAGGATGCAGCATTCAAAGTGCCATCTTGGAAGCAGACAGCAGCCCTTATCATATGCCAGAGTCTTGATCTTGGACTTCCTGGCCTCTACAGCTGTGAAAAATAAATTTCTATTCTTTATCAATTAATTAATCCGTGGTATTTTGTTACAACAGCACAAACAGACTATTACACAAAGGTTCTAGATTTACAGCTGCCACAAATAGCTATGTGTTGTTAGGTAAGGCATTTAATCACTCCAGTTACAAAATCTTTCATTTGCAAAATAAGACAATTGGAATGGATAATCTCTGAGGTATATTCCAGTTCTAAATCCATTATAATTCCACGGCAAATAATGTCAGGTAATATTTTTAAAGAAAAATATATTATAAAAATTTTTATTTAAATATTGAGATAAAAAATTATTGCCTGTCTCTTGGGCTATACAGGCTTTTTTATGGTGAGGGTTTTGCTCCATAGACAGAAGGACAGGAAGAAGGGAAAGTTTGGAATTGGATAAAAGGAAGATTTCTTTTCCTCACCTTGGTTACTAATCCTTTACCTAGTTGGTAGGTGCTTCATTCACCCTGGAGATCTTTGACTAAAAGGCAGGCATTCAGGACCAAGCATAATCCATCTCTTGCATAAAACATGGGATGCTTTGGAGGATGCCTGCTGTTCAAAATGGTAATATTTCTACCCCTTTGTCAAAAGTAACATCATATTCTATATCACTGCCCCCCTCCACCTGTCAGAAGGGGATTAGAAAGGGTGTTGTTCCAGAAAATAAAAGCTTCAAAACCAACAAACCCAGGTCAGATACCTATAAAGCCTTATAAGACAAGAACAAATTGCAATTAAAGAAGACGCCCAACAAAGAAGAAATGAAATGAAATATTGATAGCTGTTTAAGAGAGTTCACATTCTATCTGTGTAAGTGGGAAATGCTCAACCTCCTGAGACTCCTCCTATCTCTAAAATTCTACCACTCTGTGCCTTTATGATAATTCTAGATTATTTTTTAATTTTCATTTTTTTATTATACATAAGTTCTTGGATACATATGCACAACGTGCAGGTTTGTTACATAGGTATACACGTGCCACGGTGTTTTGCTGCACCCATTAACCTGTCATCTACATTAGGTATTTCTCCTAATGCTATCCCTTCCCTAACCCCCCACCGCCTGACAGGCCCCAGTGTGTGATGCTCCCCTCCCTGTGTCCATGTGTTCTCACTGTTCAACTCCCATTTATGAGTGAGAACATGCAGTGTTTGGTTTCCTGTTCCTGTGTTAGTTTGCTGAGAATGATGGTTTCCAGCTTCATCCATGTCCCTGCAAAGGACATGAACTCATCCTTTTTTATGACTGCATAGTATTCCATGGTATATATGTGCCACATTTTCTTTATCTAGTCTATCATTGATGGACATTTGGGTTGGTTCCAAGTCTTTGCTATTGTGAATAGTGCTACAATAAATATGTGTGCATGTGTCTTTACAGTAGCATGATTTATAATTCTTTGGGTATATACCCAGTAATGGGATTGCTGGGTCAAATGGTATTTCTGGTTCTAGATCCTTGAGGAATCACCACACTATCTTCCACAATGGTTTAACTAGTTTACACTCCCACCAACAGTGTAAAAGCATTCCTATTTCTCCACATCCTCTCCAGCATGTTGTTTCCTGACTTTTTAATGATTGCCATTCTAACCGGCGTGAGATGGTATCTCATTGTGGTTTTGATTTGCATTTCTCTAATTACCTGTGATGATGAGCTTTTTTTCATATGTCTGTTGGCTGCATAAGTGTCTTCTTTTAAGAAGTGAATGCTCATATCTTTCGCCCACTTTTTGTTGGGGTTGTTTTTTTTCTTGTAAATTTCTTTAAGTTGCTTGTAGATTCTGGATATTAGCCCTTTGTCAGATGGGTAGATAGCAAAAATTTTCTCCCATTCTGTAGGTTGCCTGTTCACTCTGATAATAGTTGCTTTTGCTGTGCACTGCAGAAGTTCTTCAGTTTAATTATATGCCATCTGTCAATTTTGGCTTTTGCTGCCATTGCTTTTGGTGTTTTAGTCATGAAGTGTTTGCCCATGCCTATGTCCTGAATGGTATTGCCTAGGTTTTCTTCTAGGATTTTTATGGTTTTAGGTCTTATGTTCAAGTCTTTAATCCAACTTGAGTTAATTTTATTATAAGGTGTAAGGAAGGCATCCAGTTTCAGTTTTCTGCATATGGCTAGCCAATTTTCCCAACACCATTTATTAAATAGAGAATCATTTCCCATTTCTTGTTTTTGTCATGTTTGTCAAAGACCAGATGATTGTAGATGTGTGACATTATTACTGAGGCCTCTGTTCTATTCCATTGGTCTATATATCTGTTTTGGTACCAGTACCATGCTGTTTTGGTTACTGTAACCTTGTAGTATAGTTTGAAGTCAGGTAGCGTGATGCCTCTGGCTTTGTTCTTTTTGCTTAGGTTTGTCTTGGCTATACGGGCTCTATTTTGGTTCCATATGAGATTTAAAGTAGTTTTTTCCAATTCTGTGAAGAAAGTCAATAGTAGTCTGAAGGGGAGAGCATTGAATCTATAAATTACTTTGGGCAGTATGGCCATTTTTGTGATATTGATTCATCCTATCCATGAGCATGGAATGTTTTTCCATGTTTGTGTCCTCTCTTATTTCCTTGAGCAGTGGTTTGTAGTTCTCCTTGAAGAGGTCCTTCACATCCCTTGTAAGTTGGATTCCTAGGTATTTTATTCTCTTTGTAGCAAGTGTGAATGGGACTTCACTCATGATTTGCCTCTCTGTTTGTCTATTATTGTTGGAGAGGAACACTTGTGATTTTTCATATTGCTTGCACATTGATTTTGTATCCTGAAACTTTGCTGAAGTTGCTTATCAGCTTAAGGAGATTTTGAGCTAAGAAAATAGGGTTTTCTAAATATACAATCATGTCATCTGCAAACAGAGACAATTTGACTTCCTCTTTTCCTAATTGAATACCCTTTATTTCTTTCTCTTGCCTGGTTACCCTGGCCAGAACTTCCAATAACATGTTGAATAGGAGTGGTGAGAGAGGGCATACTTGTCTTGTATCAGTTGTCAAAGGGAATGCTTCCAGCTTTTGCCCATTTAGTGTGATATTGGCTGTGGATTTGTCATAAATATCTCTTATTATTTTGAGATACATTCCATCAGTACCTATTTTATTCAGAGTTTTTAGCATGAAGGGGTGTTGAATTTTATCAAAGGCTTTTTCTGCATCTATTGAGTTAATCATGTGGTTTTTGTAATTGATTCTGTTTATGTCATGGATTGTTTATTGATTTGCATGTGTTGAACCAGTCTCGCATCCCAGGGATGAAGCTGACTTGATCATGGTGGATAAGCTTTTTGATGTGCTGCTGGATTTTGTTTGCCACTATTTCATTGAGGATTTTTGCATCAATGTTCATCAGAAATATTGGCCTTACATTTTCTTTTTTTGTTATTTCCCTGCCAGGCTTTGGTATCAGGATGATGCAGGCTGCAGAAAATGAGTTAGAGAGGAGTCCCTCTTTTTCTCTTGTTTGGAATTGTTTCAGAAGGAATGGTACCAGCTCCTCTTTGTACCTCTGGTAGAATTCAGCTGTGAATCCATCTGGTCCTGAGCTTTTTGTTGGTTGGTAGGCTATTCATTACTGCCTCAATTTCAGAACTCGTTATTGGTCTAGTCAGGGATTCAGCTTCTTCCTGGTTTAGTCTTGGGAGGGTTTATGTGTCCAGGAATTTATGCATTTCTTCTAGATTTTCTAGTTTATTTGTGTAGAGGTGTTTATAGTATTCTCTGATGGTAGTTTGTATTTCCGTGGGATCAATGGTGATACCCCCTTTATCCTTTTTTATTGTGTCTATTTGATTCTTCTCTCTTTTCTTCTTAATTATTCTGGCTAGTGGTCTATCTATTTTGATATTCTTTTCAAAAAACCAGCTCCTGGATTCACTGAGTTTTTTTTTTTGAAGGGTTTTTCATGTCTCTATCTCGTTCAGTTCTGCTCTGATCTTAGTTATTTCTTGTCTTTTGCTAGCTTTTGAATTTGTTTGCTCTTGCTTCTGTAGTTCTGTAATTGTGATGTTAGGGTGTCGATTTTAGATCTTTCCTGCTTTCTCCTGTGGGCATTTAGTGCTATAAATTTCCCTCTAAACACTCCTTTAGCTGTGTCCCAGAGATTCTGGTAGGTCGTGTCTTCATTCTCATTGATTTCAAAGACATTTATTTCTGCCTTAAATTCGTTATTTACCCAGTAGTCATTCAGGAGCAGGTTGTTAAGTTTCCATGTGTGGTTTTGAGTGAATTTTTTAATCCTGAGTTCTGATTTGATTGCACTGTGGAGAGACTGTTTGTTATGATTTCCATTCTTTTACATTTGCTGAGGAGTGTTTTCTTTCCAATTATGTGGTCAATTTTGGAAAAGGTGTGATGTGGTGCTGAGAAGAATGTATATTTTGTTGATTTGGGGTGGAGAGTTCTGTAGATATCTATTAGGTCCATTTGCTCTAGAGCTGAGTTCAAGTCTTGAATATCCTTGTTAATTTTCTGTCTAATTTATCTGTCTAATATTGGCAGTGGGGTGTTAAAGTCTCCCACTATTATTGTGTGGGAGTCTAAGTTTCTTTGTAGGTCTCTAAGAACTTGCTTTATGAATCTGGATGCTCCTGTATTGGGTGCATATATATTTAGGATAGTTAGCTCTTCTTGCTGCATTGATCCCTTTACCATTACGTAATGGCCTTCTTTGTCTTTTTTGATCTTTGTTGGCTTAAAGTCTGTTTTATCAGAGACTAGGATTGCAACCCCTGCTTTTTTTTGCTTTCCATTTGCTTGGTAAAGAGTCCTCCATCCCTTTATTTTGAGCCTATGTGTGTCTTTGCACATGAGATAGGTCTCCTGAATACAGCACACTGATGGGTCTTGACTCTTCATCCAATTTGCCAGTCTGTGCCTTTTAATTGGGGCATTTAGCCCATTTACATTTAAGATTAATATTGTTATGTGTGAATTTGATCCTGTCATTATGATGCTAGCTGGTTATTTTGCCCATTGCTTGATACAGTTTCTTCATAGTGTCAATGGTCGTTACAATTTGGAATGTTTTGCAGTGGCTGGTACTGGTTTTTCCTTTCCATGTTCAGTGCTTCCTTCAGGAGCTCTTTTAGGGAAGGCCTAGTGTTGACAAAATCCCTCAGCATTTGCTTGTCTGTAAAGGATTTTATTTCTCCCTTGCTTATGAAGCTTAGCTTGGCTGGATATGAAATTCTGGGTTGAAAATTCTTTTCTTTAAGAATGTTGAATATTGGCCCCCACTCTCTTCTGGCTTGCAGGGTTTCTGCAGTGAGATCCACTGTTAGTCTGATGCGCTTCCCTTTGTGGGTAACCCGACCTTTCTCTCTGGCTGCCCTTAACATTTTTCTTTCCTTTCAACCTTGGTGAATCTGACGATTTTGTGTCTTGGGGTTGCCTTTCTCGAGGTGTTTCCTTGTAGTGTTCTCTGTATTTCCTGAATTTGAATGTTGGCCTGTCTTGCTAGGTTGGAAAATCCTCCTGGATAATATCCTGAAGAGTTTTCCAACTTGGTTCCATTCTCCCCCTCACTTTCAGGTACACCAAGCAAATGTAGGTTTGGTGCTTTCACATAGTCCCATATTTCTTGGAGGCTTTGCTTGTTCCTTTTCATTTTTTTCTCTAATATTGTCCTCATGCTTTATTTCATTTAGTTGATCTTCAATCTCTGATATCCTTTCTTCTGCTTGATTTATTTGGCTATTGATACTTGTGTATGCTTCATGAAGTTCTTGTGCATGCTTTAGGAAGTTCTCGTGCTGTGTTTTTCAGCTCCATGAGGTCATTTATGTTCTTCTCTAAACTGGTTATCCTAGTTAGCAATTCCTCTAACCTTTTTTCAAGATTCTTAGCTTCCTTGCATTGGGTTAGAACATGCTTCTTTAGCTGAGAGGAGTTTGTTATTACCCACCTTCTGAAGCCTACTTCTGTCAATTTGCCAAACTCATTTTCCATCCAGTTTTGTTCCCCTGCTGGCAAGGAATTGTCATCCTTTGGAGGAGAAGAGGCCTTCTGGTTTTGGAATTTTCAGCCTTTTTGCGCTGGTTTTTCCTCATCTTTGTGGATTTATCTACCTTTGGTCTTTGATATTGGTGACCTTTGGATGGGGTTTCTGTGTGGACATCCTTTTTGTTGATGTTGATGGTATTCCTTTCTGTTTGTTAGTTTTCCTTCTAAGAGTAAGTCCCCTCTGCTGCAGGTCTACTGGAGTTTGCTGGAGGTCCACTCCAGACCCTTTTTGCCTGGGTATCACCGGCAGAGGCTGCAGAACAGCAAAGATTGCTGCCTGTTCCTTCCTCTGGAAGCTTCGTCCCAGAGGGTCATCTGCCAGATGCCAGCTGGAGCTCTCCTGTATGAGGTGTCTGTCAACCCCTACTGGGAGGTGTCTCCTAGTCAGGATGCACAGGGGTCAGCGACCCACTTGCGGAGGCAGTCTGTCCCTTAGCAGAGATCGAGTGTTCTGCTGGGAGATCCACTGCTCTCTTCAGAGCCAGCAGGCAGGAACATTTAAGTCTGTTGAAGCTGTGCTCACAGCCGCCCCTTCCCCCAGGTGTTCTGTCCCAGGTAGATGGTAGTTTTATCTATAAGCCCCTGACTGGGGCTGCTGCCTTTCTTTCAGAGATGCTCTTTCCAGAGAGGAGGAATCTAGAGAGGCAGTGTGGCTACAGTGGTTTTGCCAAGCTGTGTTGGGCTCTGCCCAGTTCAAACTTCCAGGCAGCTTTGTTTACACTGTGAAGGGAAAACTGCCTACTCAAGCCTCAGTAATGGTGAATGCCCCTCCCCACACCAAGCCTGAGCATCCCAGGTCAACTTCAGACTGCTCTTCTGGCAGGGACAATTTCAAGCCAGTGGATCTTAGCTTGCTAGGCTCCATGGGGATGGGATTTGCTGAGCTAGACCACTTGGCTCCCTGACTTCAGCACCCTTTCCAGAGGAGTGAATGGTTCTGTCTCACTGGCATTCCAGGCGCCACTGGGGTATGAAAAAAAAACTCCTGCAGCTAGCTTGGTGTCTGCCCAAATGGCTGCCCAGTTTTGTGCTTGAAACTCAGGGCTCTGGTGGTGTAGGCACCCAACGGAATCACCTGGTATGCAGGATGCAAAGACTGTGAGAAAAACCTATTATCTGGGCCGGAATGCACCATTCCTCAAGGCTTCCCTTGGCTAGGGAAGGGAGTTCCCTGACCCCTTGCGCTTCCTGGGTGAGGCAATGCCCCACCCTGCTTCAGCTCATCCTCCATGCACTGCACCAACTATCTAACCAGTCCCAATGAGATGAGCTGGGTACCTCAGTTGGAAATGCAGAAATCACCCGCCTTCTGCATTGATCTTGCTGGGAGCTGCAGACTGGAGCTGTTCCTATTCAGCCACCTTGTCAGCCACCCACTTCTAGATTACTTAATGGATGAAATGGTTAGAATTCTTTGGGGACAATGTGAATCTAACTATAGCTCCCTTGTTCATTCAGACATATGCCTCTTTTAGGGTATTTTTTTGTTGGCCATAAATCACTAGAATAACAAGACAATAGATTTAACCCAAATACATTAATAGTGTGAATTTTCAAGTCATTCCCTGTACAGTTGAAGCTGTACGGAAGACTCATTGGCCTAAGTTCATTTATCATATTTACTAACTCCAGTGATCCATTTTACAAATTATTATTACCCGTCGTTTTAATAATCCAGTTGATTTGGGTGGTATTTTCCTTAGTTAGTTGGAAATTCAAACTTAGATCTCAGAGCAAAGGCTCATATGGTGCAATAGCTTGATTTTCTATAATAAAGTAGATAATTATCCTTTGGATACTATTTAGCATGAACTCTGTTTCAGCTTTTCTCTACTTTGTCCTAATAAAGTGAAACAGTCCCAGCTTTTCAGTTTTCTTACAGTTTCTTTGGTTTGCTAATACCATTTTAAGAAGGTTTTTAAGAATGTTTTTAACAGTGTTTTATATATTTAAAAGTAAAATATATAAAAGGAATTGCATTGTCTTGTTTTAGGCTAGGAATAAATTAGATGTTTGTGAAAGCCATTGTAAAAGGTAAAGTACTTCACCAATGTTAATTATAATAATTTGACACAATGTAGGGTAGTGGTCAATAGCATAGGTTTTGAAGTCAGAACAACCCAGTCTTGAATCTTGCCTTGCCTGCCACTAACTCTCTAACTTTGGCAAGTTTTCAATGCCTGAGTACCCCTTTTGCTGGCCTATAACATGCAAACATGCAAATAATATCAATATCTACCTCCCAGGGTCATCTAAGTGCTAAGTGGAGAGAGTATATGTAAAGTACTTATATAGTGCCTGCTCAATATGTTAAATATTGTTATTAATTGTATTAGCTCAATAAATGTTTGTTTAGAGTAAATGCACTGGCTAATTAATCACCGGATTATTGTAAGGACTAAATTAGAAAATGTACACAACAGATATAGCACGAAGCCTGGACAATGCCCTGTTTCATTTTTTGTAAGAAATCATCCATTATAAGATGCACCATTGTGGCATGTGCTTCTACAAAAGAAAAAAATTATGTCATTTCATTGTAAAAAACCATCAAACATGAGACAAAGCTCTATTGCAGAGAAGTAAAAATGTGGGGGAGAAAAAGCACCTTAGAATCAATGAACTCCAACAGCTTTAAATAAGCAGTACAACGATAAAAGATGAAGGAGAGAAGGAAAAGGCAAAATAAAAAATACTTATCAAACTAATTTCTCAGTGGTCTTGGAGCTATTTGTGAATTTTTATCTCATTCACATACCCCAAATTATCATTCTTGTTAGTGAGGAAGAAAAATTAAGAAACTTGCCACAGGGAGCCAATAAAGAATCATAAAATAAGATCATAGTGAATTATGATAAATCTCCCACAATATTCATGGAGTCCTTGCAGAGAATGAGAACTTACCAGTCATTAGTCCCCTTTCTTACCCAAAGCAAGGATCTCTTCCACAGCACCTCTGAAGTGCACCAATGATATTTATTTTGCATTTCATTTCAGGGCCCCTTTCAAGGAGTCTCGGAGTTGCTCTTGTGGAAATGCAGACCCCTTTACACAGTATGACGCTAGGGTAGGCGGGGAATGAGTGGCAGGATGTAGGGGTATGCTAATTATCACTGTCAACCTTGACGGGAAAGTGGGTGACAAATGGGGAAGTAGCATTTGAAGTATAATTTAGAAAAGATCTGGAAAACAAATGACAGAAGAGGAGAAAGAGCTCTCATTTATTTCAGAAAACTTTCCCACTAACTGCAATAGGTGGCAGAGAAGAGGATGAAGATGTGTGGGAAAACAGCAATGTCTCTGAGTCTTTGAGCAAAGGAACTGAGGGAAAACAAAGCAGTTGCTGCTATTTGGGGGGAAACTCAGCAACTGAAGGTCGCAAGCTTTTTTACCCTACCAGTCAGCACATCAGTCTTGAACAGTCATGATGACCAAGCACATAAAACCTAAACATGTAGAAGTCACCAGTTCTTTTTGATTAGCTATTCAAAGCCAGACTTTTCCTTCCTTGGGAACAATTCTTATTCATTTCTATATTTCAATCACTCCTAAATAATTATTACCAACAGTTTTTGAGCTCTTACTATGTAGAAAATTTATTTGATCCTAAGAATTTTTTTGCGAGGTACTATTATTAGTCCCATTTTACAGATCAAGAAATCAAGCCCCTATGAGATAAGAAACTTGTTTCAAGTCCCAGAGCCAGAATGGTACCCACAGAGGCTATATTCCTAGCCACTATGTCACACTGCCTCCACCTTGACTTCATTTCTGTGATCACTGCAGACTATATATATTGGATAATTTGGAATAAATGTACATCATCCCAGAATGGTGTCAAAAAGAATTATTCAGGCATTAATTATCTCTATACCTTAACTGTTCTTACTCTCTCTTTACATTGTCTGACATTTAACTATTGGATGTCTACAAAGTCTGAAAATGTAAATTTTATATATGTTTATGTGCACATACACACACACAGACTGAAGTTGTCCTGAACAACATTATATTCATTCATTCTCCTGTGCTTCTGAACTTACAGGCACCCTGTGTTTCCCCCTGATGGGGGGCAGTTACACTATACATAGAATTCAGGGGTCAGGATGGAGAGTATCTGATAATACCACTGTCCTTCAACAATTATAGTTATTTGGAAAATATTAATTACACTTGTGGTTCACTAGGTGTTTTCTCTGCCTCTAAGTTTCTCTGCATTTTATTTAATTTTATTTTTATTTTTTATTTTATTATTATTATACTTTAAGTTTTAGGGTACATGTGCACAATGTGCAGGTTAGTTACATATGTATACATGTGCCATGCTGGTGTGCTGCCCCCATTAACTCGTCATTTAGCATTAGGTATATCTCCTAATGCTATCCCTCCCCGCTCCCCCCACCCCACAACAGTCCCCAGAGCGTGATGTTTCCCTTCCTATGTCCATGTGTTCTCATTGTTCTATTCCCACCTATGAGTGAGAACGTGCGGAGTTTGGTTTTTTGTCCTTGCGATAGTTTACTGAGAATGATGATTTCCAATTTCATCCATGTCCCTACAAAGGACATGAACTCATCATTTTTTATGGCTGCATAGCATTCCATGGTGTATATGTGCCACATTTTCTTAATCCAGTCTATCCTTGTTGGACATTTGGATTGGTTCCAAGTCTTTGCTATTGTGAATAATGCCGCAATAAACATACGTGTGCATGTGTCTTTATAGCAGCATGATTTATAATCCTTTGGGTATATACCCAGTAATGGGATGGCTGGGTCAAATGGTCTTTCTAGTTCTAGATCCCTGAGGAATCGCCACACTGACTTCCACAATGGTTGAACTAGTTTACAGTCCCACCAACAGTGTAAAAGTGTTCCTATTTCTCCACATCCTCTCCAGCACCTGTTGTTTCCTGACTTTTTAATGATTGCCATTCTAACTGGTGTGAGATGATATCTCATTGTGGTTTTGATTTGCATTTCTCTGATGGCCAGTGATGATGAGCATTTTCTCATGTGTTTTTTGGCTGCATAACTGTCTTCTTTTGAGAAGTGTCTGTTCATGTCCTTTGCCACTTTTTGATGGGGTTGTTTGTTTTTTTCTTGTAAAGTTGTTTGAGTTCATTGTAGATTCTGGATATTAGCCCTTTGTCAGATGAGTAGGTTGCGAAAATTTTCTCCCATTTTGTACGTTGCCTGTTCACTCTGATGGTAGTTTCTTTTGCTGTGCAGAAGCTCTTTAGTTTAATTAGATCCCATTTGTCAATTTTGGCTTTTGTTGCCATTGCTTTTGGTGTTTTAGACATGAAGTCCTTGCCCATGCCTATGTCCTGAATGGTAATGCCTAGGTTTTCTTCTAGGGTTTTTATGGTTTTAGGTCTAACATTTAAGTCTTTAATCCATCTTGAATTAATTTTTGTATAAGGTGTAAGGAAGGGATCCAGTTTCAGCTTCCTACATATGGCTAGCCAGTTTTCCCAGCACCATTTATTAAATAGGGAATCCTTTCCCCATTGCTTGTTTTTCTCAGGTTTGTCAAATACCAGATAGTTGTCGATATGTGGCGTTATTTCTGAGGGCTCTGTTCTGTTCCATTGATCTATATCTCTGTTTTGGTACCAGTACCATGCTGTTTTGGTTACTGTAGCCTTGTGGTATAGTTTGAAGTCAGGTAGTGTGATGCTTCCAGCTTTGTTCTTTTGGCTTAGGATTGACTTGGTGATGCGGGCTCTTTTTTGGTTCCATATGAACTTAAAAGTAGTTTTTTCCAAATCTGTGAAGAAAGTCATTGGTAGCTTGATGGGGATGGCACTGAATCTGTAAATTACCTTGGGCAGTATGGCCATTTTCACGATATTGATTCTTCCTACCCATGAGCATGGAATGTCCTTCCATTTGTTTGTATCCTCTTTTATTTCACTGAGCAGTGGTTTGTAGTTCTCCTTGAAGAGGTCCTTCACGTCCCTTGTAAGTTGGATTCCTAGGTATTTTATTCTCTTTGAAGCAATTGTGAATGGGAGTTCACTCATGATTTGACTCTCTGTTTGTCTGTTGCTGGTGTATAAGAATGCTTGTGATTTTTGTACATTGATATTGTATCCTGAGACTTTGCTGAAGTTACTTATCAGCTTAAGGAGATTTTGGGCTGAGACAATGGGGTTTTCTAGATATACAATCATGTCATCTGGAAACAGGGACAATTTGACTTCCTCTTTTCCTAATTGGAAAATTAGGAAATTATTTCCTTCTCCTGCCTAATTGCCCTGGCCAGAACTTCCAACACTATGTTGAATGGGAGTGGTGAGAGAGGGCATCCCTGTCTTGTGCCAGTTTTCAAAGGGAATGCTTCCAGTTTTTGCCCATTCAGTATGATATTGGCTGTGGGTTTGTCATAGATAGCTCTTATTATTTTGAGATACATCCCATCAATACCTAATTTATTGAGAGTTTTTAGCCCTAAAAGAGCTCCTGAAGGAAGCACTAAACATGGAAAGGAACAACCAGTACCAGCCACTGAAAATCATGCCAAAGTGTAAAGACCATCGAGGCTAGGAAGTAACTGCATTAACTAACGAGCAAAATAACCAGCTAACATCATAATGACAGGATCAAGTTCACACATAACAATATTAACTTTAAATGTAAATGGACTAAATGCTCCAATTAAAAGACACAGACTGGCAAATTGGATAAAGAGTCAAGACCCATCAGTGTGCTGTATACAGGAAACCCATCTCACGTGCAGAGACACACATAGGCTCAAAATGAAAGGATGGAGGAAGATCTACCAAGCAAACGGAAAACACAAAAAAGGCAGGGGTTGCAATCCTAGTCTCCGATAAAACAGATTTTAAACCAACAAAGATCAAAAGAGACAAAGAAGACCATTACATAACGGTAAAGGGATCAATTCAACAAGAAGAGCTAATTATCCTAAATATATATGCACCCAATATAGGAGCACCCAGATTCATAAAGCAAGTCCTGAGTGACCTACAAAGAGACTTAGACTCCCACACAATAATAATGGGAGACTTTAACACCCCACTGTCAACATTAGAAAGATCAACAAGACAGAAAGTTAACAAGGATCCCCAAGAATTGAACTCAGCTCTGCACCAAGCAGACCTAGTAGACATCTACAGAACTCTCCACCCCAAATCAAAAAAATATACATTTTTTTCAGCACCACACCAAACCTATTCCAAAATTGACCACATAGTTGGAAGTAAAGCTCTCCTCAGCAAATGTAAAAGAACAGAAATTATAACAAACTGTCTCTCAGACCACAGTGCAATCAAACTAGAACTCAGGATTAAGAAACTCACTCAAAACCGCTCAACTACATGGAAACTGAACAACCTGCCCCTGAATGACTACTGGGTACATAACAAAATGAAGGCAGAAATAAAGATGTTCTGTGAAACCAACGAGAACAAAGACATAACATACCAGAATCTCTGGGATACATTCAAAGCAGTGTGTAGAGGGAAATTTATAGCACCAAATGCCCACAAGAGAAAGCAGGAAAGATCCAAAATTGACACCCTAACATCACAATTAAAAGAACTAGAAAAGCAAGACCAAACACATTCAAAAGCTAGCAGAAGGCAAGAAATAACTAAAATCAGAGCAGAACTGAAGGAAATAGAGACACAAAAAACCCTTCAAAAAATTAATGAATCCAGGAGCTGGTTTTTTGAAAGGATCAACAAAATTGATAGACCGCTAGCAAGACTAATAAAGAAGAAAAGAGAGAAGAATCAGATAGATGCAATAAAAAATGATAAAGGGGATATCACCACCGATCCCACAGAAATACAAACTACCATCAGAGAATACTACGAACACCTCTACACAAATAAACTAGAAAATCTAGAAGAAATGGATAAATTCCTGGACACATACACCCTCCCAAGACTAAACCAGGAAGAAGTTGAATCTCTGAATAGACCAATAACAGGCTCTGAAATTGTGGCAATAATAAATAGCTTACCAACCAAAAAGAGTCCAGGACCAGATGGATTCACAGCCGAATTCTACCAGAGGTACGAGGAGGAACTGGTACCATTCCTTCTGAAACTATTCCAATCAATAGAAAAAGAGGGAATCCTCCCTTACTCATTTGATGAGGCCAGCATCATCCTGATACAAAAGCCAGGCAGAGACACAACCAAAAAAGAGAATTTTAGACCAATATCCTTGATGAACATTGATGCAAAAATCCTCAATAAAATACTGGCAAAGCAAATCCAGCAGCACATCAAAAAGCTTATCCACCATGATCAAGTGGGCTTCATCCCTGGGATGCAAGGCTGGTTCAATATACGCAAATCAATAAATGTAATCCAGCATATAAACAGAACCAAAGACAAAAACCACATGATTATCTCAATAGATGCAGAAAAGGCCTTTGACAAAATATTTAATTTTAAATATATGAAATTCTATGGATTTTGAACTCAGATTTTAGCACCATTGATAGCTACAAAGGGAGAAAACATATAGTTGGGAATCAACAATACTGCAGGTGAGACAGGCATGAGACATACGTATAGTAAATATAATTATTTATTGTTTATCTGAAATTCAAATGTAACTGGGTATTTTGTGTCATGTCTGGCAACCCTAGCAGAAGTGGTAATGTGTGATTTCAGAGCCTGGGTCATGAAATGCACTGTGGCTTCCTCCTTCTCTCTTGGATCACTCACTCTAGCAGAAGCCAGCTGCCATTTCATGAAGACATTCAAGCAACCCTATGGTGAGGCCCATATGGTAAAAAAAACTGAGCCCTCTGGATAATGGCTAGTGAGGAACTGAGACCCCCTATCAACAGCCACTCTCAAGTCTTTAGATGACTGTAACCCAAGCTGATATTTTGACTACAACTTCATGAGAGACACTGAACAAGAAACACCTAACAAAGCAGAATTCCAGACTCAGAGAAACTGTGAGATACTAAATATGTATTGTTTACGCTGCTAAGTTTGGGGGTAATTTGTTATGTAGCAAGAGAAAACGAATACAGCCATATTACTTAAGAAGACGTACATTTATTCAGCGTTCTAGTCAATCTTCCTGGCATACAATTAATCTTTTTGTTCAAAGAAAAGTTTTCTTGCCTTTCGTTTGAAAGTGTCACATCTCCTGTGAAATAGCCCTTAACCTGATATGGTTTGGCTGTGCCCCCAGCCGAATCTCATCTTGAAATGTAATTTCCATAATCCCCAGTGTGTCTAGGGAGGGACCAAGTTTAAGGTTGACGGCATCATGGGGGTGGTTTCCCCCATGGTGTTCTCACGATAATGAATGAGTTCTCAAGAGATATGATGGTTTTTATAAGGGGCTCTTCCTCCTTTGCTTCACACACACACCCTCTCTCTCTCACCTGCTGCCATGTAAAACATGCCTTTGCTTCTCTCTTGCCTTGCACCATGATTGTAGGTTTCCTGAGGCCTCCCAAGCCATGCAGAACTGTGAGTCAATTAAACCTCCTTCCTTTATAAATTACCCATTCTTGGGTATGTCTTTATAGCAATGTGAGAAGGGACTAATCACAGCCCTACCAGAGGAAGACCCAATATAGCACTCACTGAGTTAATTTAAGGAACATTTGATAGATAATAGTTTTCAGAACAAATTTTAAGTAAACAAAATAAGAAAATTATAATATATAATAGAACTGCAGTGTGACTTGTAGATTGCAAACTTTCACATTTATCATGTTATTTGATTATTAAAATAAAGCAAGGGTATTACCTAGCTTTTACAAGTTAAAAAAACAATAGAAGGTAGGTTTTTAGAGGTTTGATGATATCTGCAAGGTCACACAGCTAATCGCACAGCTAGAATTCTAACACAGATCGTCTAACACCCAGTTTCTTCTAAGGTTCTGCCTCTCATATATGAACAGTGTTGTCTCTTTCATTCTGACACTAGTCATTCATCTTAAATGGTGTTCTGTTGCAGGTGGTTTTCAATATCAAAAATGTCAAAATGAAGGGTGGAAAAATGGTCATCAGGCTGGGCATGGTAGCTCATGCCTGTAATCCCAGCACTTTGGGAGGCCGAGGCAGGTGGATCACAAGGTCAGGAGTTCAAGACTGGCCTAGCCAAGATGGCGAAACCCCATCTGTACTAAAAACAACAAAAATTAGCTGGGCGCAGTGGCAGGTGCCTGTAATCACAGCTACTCGGGAGGCTGAGGCAAGAGAATTGCTTGAATCTGAGTGGTAGATGTTACAGTGAGCCAAGATCATGCCACTGCACTCCAGCCTGGGCGATAGAGTGAGACTCCGTCTCAAAAAAAAAAAAAAGTCATCAATCATCTGACATGAAATCACAAAAGTGAGCATCTCTTGACCTCTGAAAAATGAGTTTTAATTCTTCTCATTAATTCAACAGCCATGGTTGACAATACCATTTGTGGTTGACTCAATCATTCAGCAAGTCCTGTCACACTATTTGACTTGACATTTCCCAACATAAGAAATGATTCTCAACAACAACAACCAAAAGACAAATATTGGGACACATTTATCACAGGCAGGAAATGCAACACAAAGAAAAGCAAGGCAAAAAGTGGAATTCTCAAACTTCCACTCATAGGAATCTGACACATGACTCCTCAACTCCCTGCCCAGGAATATTGGGTGTTGATCAAACTTAAACTGTGTTCGTTTTGCTATAAAACTCATCATTAGTTGTTCATCAATTATACTACGAAACCCCCAGTTAAGAGTCCATATTGGAACCTTATTTTTGAAGTCAATTCCAGGAAAAGTTTTGTTTCTTTTGTAAAAGCATTACGTATTGAAAGGGCAGTATTATAAATAGAAGGGGAAATAACTGTATACAAAGAGGGAACGATATCAAAGTTTGGTAGTAGAAATAAGAAGAGTAAATAAATTCAGTTAAATAAATTCAGGTCAGGAGTCATGCTTAAATAGGGAACTAATACAGTGGGATTAATCAAAGTAACTTTGGGATGGTTTCCATTCTTTTGACTAAGAACACAGTATGAAGCTGAACAAATGAAAATGTGGTGTTTGCTAAATGCTTCTCTCTGGATACTTCATTCCTGCTTGTCCTGGCATTAAAATAAGAAAAACCACATGCCAATAAAGCAAACAGTAATTAGAAATGGAGCCACAGTGATCTAGTATCTCCTTCTTGAGAAAAAGTCTAGGGAGGACTTTGGGAGATTTAAAAATTCAGGAAGGAGAAGAATTTAGTTATATACAAAAAAGTTAACTTGATATTATACTATTAAGTGGATTTCTAGATTCTGTAGACCTGTTGTTTCTCTCACTGGTGCTGGTTAAGTCATTTTAGGCAAAAAATAAGGTCATTGTAATTCAGATTCTTTCATCTATTTCACTTGTTAGCATTGCTACTTGAAAAGAAATCCCAGTAGCCTAGGACTAGAAAAGGGTGAATACTCACTCATCTGGTGCCCTGAATAAGTTCAGTAAAATGAAACAATTGCACACCCTGCCATTACTATTTCCCAGGAATGGTGTGTCTGCTCTAAGGTGGGGAATAAGGGATAGAGCCAACACTGGCTTCTTCCTTTCTGGCAAGGAAAGTGTATCAAGTGGTCACAAAACCTCAAAGATCCTACATGTTACACTTCTCTCTTTTGAGGAAACTGTTACAAGAAGATGCTTACTCAGAGGTTTGGCATGCTTTTTCCACTAGACCAGGTCGAATTAGCCACACCTGGTTGAACTGGTGTTCTATATGCTGGGAAATAACGTCTTGGGTTACTTGACTTGAGAACTGTGCCCAACAGAAATGCTCCATATTGAACAGTGACCAACAATTCCAACCAGTTCTCCTTTCTTGGGGAAGTGGAATGCAAGATATACATAGAGAATTGTCAATCAACTCAGTAAGGGAGTAGAAGTAAACTGAGAAAAAAATATGAACCATGAAGGCAGCTGACTTAAGGGTTATTCTTGGGTTACTAAACCGCCATATACATTCAAGCTACGAACAAGGCATGCCTCTACAGTTACTGACAAGGTTTCCACTGTTTTCTTGCCTTCTGGAATATTCTAACAGTAAAATATCACAGGAAGTAAAATAAATATGTATCCTTCTTGCCACCAGAAGGAAACTGGGGAATCTCATAATTTTTAGTGAATCTCATAATTTTTAGTGTTGCCATTTTTGTCTTGGCAACCAGGAAGCTCTTAGCCAAACTTACGTTTAACAACTATATAAAATCCAATGGTCATAGTTTTGCTGCTTCTTCCATCTTGGTCCTCATTTTATATTCCCTATATATAAAGTTTGAGTGTGTGCATGTGTGTTTTAGACATCAAAAGTTTCAAAAAACTAGTTTCTCAGTCTTTGGAGGGCCAGGTAGCTAAGAAACCAAGACCTCCAGCCTTTAGAAGTACCTTCTAAAATCTGCCTTCTCGAATATTTTTATGTTGGCCTTCAAATGTCAAGGTCTTTCAGTTTTAGCAATTTCTAATTTATATCACAAAGAAAGAAATTGAAGTAAAAGTAACAAACATCTTTCCAAAGTTCAGACACAATCCTACATGAATAATTCTGATTCCAGACACAGATGGGTGATGACTAAATATAAGAATAAAAGATGAATACTTGCTTATCAGCCCATTCTTAGCCATTAATTTTTGAGTTAAGATCAAAAGCCTTCTGCAATGCTGTTTTAGTTATAAATATCATAGTAATCAGGTAAGTTTACATCTATATTATGCATTGTTCTAAGGAAGGGAGTAAAATCTCTGATAATTTAATAAGGCTTTTCTTTTTCTTTCCTTTTTTTTTTTTTTTTTTTTTTGAGACAGAGTCTCATGCTGTTGCCTAGGCTGGAGTGCAGTGGTACAATCTCAGCTCACTGCAAGCTCTGCCTCCCTGGTTCAAGTGATTTTTGTGCCACAGTCTGTCGAGTAGCTGGGATTAAAGGCATGCACCACCATGCCCAGCCAATTTTTGTATTTTTAGCAGAGACAGGGTTTTGCCACGTTGGCCAGACTGGTCTCAAATTCCTGACCTCAAGTGATCCACCTGCCTTGGCCTCCCAAAGTGCTAGGATTACAGGTGTGAGCCACCACACCTGGCCTAAAAAGGCTTATCCTAAACATTTCCATAAATAGGATTTGAAATTTTTCTAGTTCACCTTCCTTTTCTCTTTGCTGTGTCTTTACATGTCATTTGATTTCACATGTCATTTATCAGAGAGCAGGGAGTGCTTTATCACTCTCCAAAGTTCATAGCCTCCTCATTAATAATCAAACCTGAAGGGGTGATAGCCTAAACCTGAAAAAAATCATACCACATATTTACTGTCAGGCACTCCAAAGAACTCACATATTTTCAAATACTTCTGTTTAATAGAGGGCCAGCTATTACCTGCTTTCCTCAAGCCTCAGTGCTAACTTGGATGAAAACATTTTACTGAACACAACTATTACCTTGTTTCAGCCATGATTGTCAAATGTCCCCAGATAGCTGCTCTCAGTCATCACTGTAGGCAAGAATGGGTGCCCCTCAGGACCAGAATCAGACACAGAAACAAGCAAAGCCCAAAGTATGTAAGTGATCCACTGAGGTGAGTTCACACATTAAAAAGAAGAAAATAAAATGCATGTATACTACTCTGCAATCCACTCTCAGGTCATTTGAAAGCAAGTCAAAGGAGAGAAGGAGTTAGGGGGATGATGTATACAACTGTGGATTCTACAAAAATTTTATTTGATATAAAGCATTCAATGCATCTAAAGTCATAGAATGTTATAACTGGAAGAGTCTTAGAGACAAAGCCTAGCATCCTCACTTTATAGATGAGAAAGGTAAAAAAAGAGCCAGGAAATAACTGTCCATGCCACCATGCTGGTACCAGGAAGAGCTTTGGGGTTTGGCAATCTGGGGTGAGGTTCCAACTCTGCCACTTATTTTATCCCACTTAGCTTCAATTTCCTCCCAGGTAAAATAAAGATCCTAATCATGCCTAGATCACAAGATGAGTGTAACAATTAAATATGACATGCACATAAAGTAATCATCACAATGCTTGGCACATAGTAAGTGCTCGATAAATGTTAGCTATTAGAATGATTATCCATGATAGAGATCCATCCTAGAACACAAATTGGAGCCAGCCATAATATGTGAGGAAATCCTCCCCTTCAGTTCAGCTCCTAGACACTGGGCCAGAATAGGTCCTGAAGGCATGAGGTGAAGACGGGGAATGGGATCTGGCTGTATTTCCAAAATCTTCCATATATAGACCTGAAAGCTGAAACCGAATGCTACACTATTAGATTCATCTCAGAGTTCCCTGGGGATATTAGAAATTAACAATCACCAAATGTGAAGGTAAAGAGACTGTAAATCATAGACCTTTATGCTGAAAAATATCTCAGGTATCTTGTAGTCTAACATACCTTGATTTTGGAATCCTCAAGAGCAAGACCTTGCTCCTTTATTATTATTTAGTTTTTGGAGAGGCAGAGATCCCATTACAAGGTTATACATATGTCGAACTCAATGAATGCTTGTGCAAGGTGGGAAGATCATCATTTACTGGTCTTTAAGCCTTGTCTCTGTTATATGGGGTTACCTTTGTCCATGAATTTTGTGAAGCAATCATTCAGTAGCACATTCTAAGCTTGTATTGATGGTAACAATAGCCAGCATAAAGCGGGCAGTTTCTAACCAGACAATGAGCAACCCCTTTACGTGGATCATATCCCCACAACAAGTCACGCACCAAGGTCATACAAGTAGTAAATAGTGATGCCAGGATTCAGCCTAGGGAATCTTGGGCTGATTTTGTGCTCTTAGTACATTTTTGGTCTCTAAATATGACAAAAGAATTTATAATATTTCTCATACTTTCTTACTCTGGTAACCTTCTGCACTCCTTTTTCCTTGACCAGAATTTATACCCTTACCCAATAAAATAGGTTGTGGATACCACAGTCAGAGGTAGTTACTTGAAACACCTGTGTGCATGAGTGCACACACACACACACACACACACACACACACACACATACACGGACAAGTTACAGCACATGGGGCACAATGAGAACAAAGAGAGACTGCAGTAAAACAATTGCCACAACTGTACATTGTCTTCTGTCAAAGGAAATCAACCAAGTCGAGAGTACTTGCAAAAGCACAGCAAAGCCATGTGTTTACCAACACTTGGGAAAACTGAAGTTTAAACCCAAGGCCAGACATTAAATATTATTATGTAAGGCACCAGTTCTGTATCAAGTCCTTTCAAGGCTTAACAGCCAAATTAGCAATAAATTCTGATAGCCTCATCTATCAGCTCTGTTCAGCCAATCCAATGGCAACATTGTGTTTCTTCGCAGGTCCAGGGAACACACGCTTGCAAAGGAAAAAAATGCACTTGATTAGATTTGGTTTTGAATAATTGGTTCATTGAAATTCTTGAGCTGAAGAAAAATGGCATTTCTAATTTATAGAAATCACAATTTGAAATATAGTTATGACTGCTCAGAGAACCCCTAGAACTAAATAAATTTAAGTTAGCACATTTAAGAAAGCCATTAAGAGGTACCTAACGACAGCCCCACCAATTGTCTCTACAATAGAGCCTGTGTGGAACCCTGCCAAAAGCCAGCTCCCTTGTTCTCCTGGCTGAGGCTGTGTGTGGCTTGATGCTTGAGAGCTCAGCTTTGGTGTATCAAGGCCACCCACCTAGCAAGCCCAGGAACCTGACGGGGCCTGACATGGTTTGGCTGTGGCCCCACCCAAATCTCAACTCGAATTGTATCTCCCAGAATTCCTACGTGTTGTGGGATGGACTCCGGGGAGGTAACTGAATCATGGGGGCTGGTCTTTCCCGTGCTATTCTCCTGACATGATTAAGTCTCATGAGATCTGATGGGTTTTTCAGGGGTTTCTGCTTTTGTTTCTCTCATTTTCTCCTGCTGCCACCATGTAAAAAGTGCCTTTTGCCTCCCACCATGATTCTGAGGCCTCTCCAGCCATGTGAAACTGTAAGTCCAATTAAACCTCTTTTTCTTCCCAGTCTCGGGAAGAAAAGCAGCATGAACACGGACTAATACAGAGCCTAAGAAGGAGAAGGGCAGCACATTCTGGGCAGAAAAGGAGAGAAGGAAAAATCGCTTCCATTAGCAACTCCAGCACATCTTTGGGAGGAATCTTTCATAGGCGCACACTGCCTGCTTGCAAATATCCCCACTAACCTGCACTGGGTATGCTGGGCACTCAGTTATCCTAGCATCTTAAAGAGCCAGGAAAGACTACTCCAGACCTGTCTGACCATTGCAAGGCAAGGTGGAATGTTATTATGTATGGTATCTGAGTGACAAAGGAGAATCTATGCTTCTCCTCCAGCCTTGTTTCATGGGCATATCAGTGTGGTTTAGATTGTGTAATATCTCTTAATTATTACATGCAAATTCAGGCAAGCAGTATGGGACAGAAAAGATCTCCAGGTCACTTTAGTAACCTAGGCCTCTGCAGATGAGTCAGTGAGTCAGCCAGGATCTCTGAATGAGAGGAGTAAACTTTTGACCTCAAGAAGCTTTCTGTGATCTGGTGATTACCACAGCAGAGCCCAATCCATCAGCTTTGAAAAAACAGTGAACTCTGGTGACCTGGTTTGGCCCAACCTCACTGCTGTGATAAAAAGCACGACTCCTGTCTTTTGATACACCATGGCCCATTTTCAAAATTGCTTCTGAGAAAGTAAATGAGACCCCAGTTTGAAAGAAATGAGGCCAGACTGAAAGATGTCCTTCCCTAAGCATTTGGCAAGCATGGAAATGACATCTGTAGGCTTATCATTCCCAGGCCCCTATCCATTTCACTCAAATAGGTCCCTGCTCACCACTTTTAGTAACACCCACTGGACACAAACTAGGATATGGGTAGAATTGGGATACAGGCAGAATTTGCCTTTGGCATCACTGTGGTAGACATAGAAAGGCATGGTCCAGGCCCCCTTCAAGGAAGGCCTTGCTTCCCTGCCACAGGGAGTATCGCCAGCAGACAGCCTCCAGCTGTCAGCCTCTGCAGGACCACCTTAGCTGCAGAGAGCTGGCTCACAGAGGTCATGCCCTTCCCAGGATAGCTTTTATCCAGTGGCTGAGAAAAGTGGGGCTAGACAGGTCTTGCCATTCAGCCTGTAGCAGGACACTATGCAGGGCAATGCTCCCTGCAGCACTCCCTGCCAACCTGGCCATGGGTTTCTTGGGCCTGCATCACAGTTTAACTTATTCCTCTGTCCAATTTTGCTTGCTGTTCCCCTTTGCAGGTGTGGAAACCCAAGAAATGTCTTGCATCTCAAACTCCATTTTAGCATCTGCTTCTTGAGAACCCAATCAGTGACAATCACCTTTTTCTGTTCTGTGATCTTAACTCCTCTTAATTGCATCCCCTTTAGCCCAACACTCCAAAATAAGTTGATAAAAAATACTTAACTGGTTGGAAGTTTCTGGTCCTACTTTTATATATTGTCCAAAGCATGATGTAGTAACATTAACACAGGCTTTGGAAACAGAGCTCTGGGTTCAAATCCCAGCTCTGTGTTATCTGGGTCATGGTACCTAATCTCTGTGAGCCTAAATTTTCTCCTCCATCAAGTGGACATATTGCCATCTACCTAGTAGGTTTGTTGCAGGAATTAAATACAATCACATATACAACACACCTAACACAATGCCTCGTACACAGTAGGTGTCTAGTAGTTGATTATATATTGTTATGGGTCCTTTGGCACTTCACATGTACTCTCCTTGTATTCTAATTTAACTTTTTGGGTATTTCTTCCTTGCTTCTTCTATGAAACTCTGAATTCCTGGAGAGCAAGAAATATGCTATTTACTTAATCTGGATTTTCTATATAATGCTCTGATGGTTAATACTCAGTGTCAAACTGATTGGCTTGAAGGATGCAACATTGATCCTGGGTTTGTCTGTGAGGGTGTTGCCAAAGGAGATTAACATTTGAGTCAGTGGGCTGGATAAGGCAAACCCACCCTTAATCAGGTGGGCACCATCTAAACAGCCACCAGCGAATATAAAGCAGGCAGAAAAGAATGAAACACTTGAGGAGGCAGTCTGCACATTCTCAGATCTCCAGCTGCATGCTGGGAGAACCACTACTCTCTTCAAAGCTGTCAGACAGGGACATTTAAGTCTGCAGAGGTTACTGCTGTCTTTTTGTTTGTCTGTGCCCTGCCCCCAGAGGTGGAGCCTACAGAGGCAGGCAGGCCTCCTTGAGCTGTGGTGGGCTCTACCCAGTTCGAGCTTCCAGGCTGCTTTGTTTACCTAATCAAGCCTGGGCAATGGCAGGCACCCCTCCCCCAGCCTCGCTGCTACCTTGCAGTTTGATCTCAGACTGCTGTGCTAGCAATCAGGGAGACTCTGTGGGCATAGGACCATCTGAGCCAGGTGTGGTGTATAATCTCCTGGTGTGCCGTGTTTTAAGCCTGTTGGAAAAGCGCAGTATTAGGGTGGGAGTGACCCAATATTCCAGGTGCCGTCTGTCACCCCTTTCTTTGACTAGGAAAGGGAGCTCCCTGACCCCCTGGGCTTCCCAAGTGAGGCAATGCCTCGCCCTGCTTCAGCTCGCACCTGGTGCACTGCACCCACTGTCCTGCACCTGCTGTCTGGCACTCCCAAGTGAGATGAACCCAGTACCTCAGAGGGAAATGCAGAAATCACCCATCCTCTGCGTTGCTCATGCTGGGAGCTGTAGACCGGAGCTGGTCCCACTCGGCCATCTTGGCTCCTCCTCAAGTGGGTCCCTGACGCCCGAGCAGCCTAACCAGGAGGCACCCCCCAGTAGGGGCAGACTGACACCTCACACAGCCGGGTACGCCTCTGAGAAAAAACTTCCAGAGGAACGATCAGGCAGCAGCATTTGTGGTTCACCAATATCCACTGTTCTACAGCCACCACTGTTCTGCAGCACTGCTGCTGATACCCAGGCAAACAGCGTCTGGAGTGGACCTCTAGCAAACTCCAACAGACCTGCACCTGAGGGTCCTGTCTAGTAGAAGGAAAACTAACAAACAGAAAGGAAATCCACACCAAAAACCCACATGTACATCACCATCATCAAAGACCAAAAGTAGATAAAACCACAAAGATGAGGAAAAAACAGCAGAAAAACTGGAAACTCTAAAAAGCACAGTGCCTCTCCTCCTCCAAAGGAACGCAGCTCCTCAACAGCAACAGAACAAAGCTGGACGGAGAATGACTTTGACAAGTTGAGAAAAGAAGGCTTCAGATGATCAAACTACTCCAAGCTACAGGAGGAAATTCAAACCAATGGCAAAGAAGTTAAAAACTTTGAAAAAAAATTAGACGATTGGCTAACTAGAATAACCAATGCAGAGAAGTCCTTAAAGGAGCTGATGGAGCTGACAGCCAAGGCTTGAGAACTATGTGAAGAATGCAGAAGCCTCAGGAGCCGATGCAATCAACTGGAAGAAAGGGTATCAGTGATGGCAGACTAAATGAATGAAATGAAGTGAGAAGGGAAGTTTAGAGAAAGAAGAATAAAAAGAAATGAACAAAGCCTCCAAGAAATATGGGACTATGTGAAAAGACCAAATCTACATCTGATTGGTGTACCTGAAAGTGACGGGGAGAATGGAACCAAGTTGGAAAACACTCTGCAGGATATTATCCAGGAGAACTTCCCCAACCTAGCAAGGCAGGCCAACATTCAGATTCAAGAAATACAGAAAATGCTACAAAGATACTCCTCGAGAAGAGCAACTCCAAGACACATAATTGTCAGATTCACCAAAGTTGAAATGAAGGAAAAAATGTTAAGGGCAGCCAGAGAGAAAGATCAGGTTACCCACAAAGGGAAGTCCATCAGACTTACAGCGGATCTCTCAGCAGAAACTCTACAAGCCAGAAGAGAGTGGCGACCAATATTCAACATTCATAAAGAAAACAATTTTTAAACTAGAATTTCATATCCAGCCAAACTAAGCTTCATAAGTGAAGGAGAAATAAAATCCTTTACAGACAAGCAAATGCTGAGAGATTTTGTCACCACCAGGCCTGCCCTAAAAGAGCTCCTGAAGGAAGCACTAAACATGGATAAGAACAACCGGTACCAGCCACTGTAAAAACACGCCAAAATGTAAAGACCATCGAGACTAGGAAGAAATGGCATCAACTAACGAGCAAAATAACCAGCTAACATCATAATGACAGGATCAAGTTCACACATAACAATATTAACCTTAAATGTAAATGCGCTAAATCCTCCAATTAAAAGACACAAACTGGCAAATTGGATAAAGAGTCAAGATCCATCAGTGTGCTGTATACAGGAAACCCATCTCACGTGCAGAGGCACACATAAGCTCAAAATAAAGGGATGGAGGAATATCTACCAAGCAAATGGAAA
Source organism: Gorilla gorilla gorilla (assembly GCF_029281585.2). Lineage (NCBI taxonomy): Eukaryota > Metazoa > Chordata > Mammalia > Primates > Hominidae > Gorilla > Gorilla gorilla. The sequence goes on from NC_086017.1 coordinate 13,698,799, forward strand.
ACAAAAAAAGGCAGGGGTTGCAATCCTAGTCTGTGATAAAACAGACTTTAAACCAACGAAGATCAAAAGAGACAAAGAAGACCATTACATAACGGTAAAGGGATCAATTCAACAAGAAGAGCTAACTATCCTAAATATATATGCACCCAATACAGGAGCACCCAGATTCATAAAGCAAGTCCTGAGTGACCTACAAAGAGACTTAGACTCCCACACATTAATAATGGGAGACTTTAACACCCCACTGTCAACATTAGACAGATCAAGGAGACAGAAAGTTAACAAGGATATCCAGGAATTGAACTCAGCTCTGCACCAAGCGGACCTAATAGAAATCTACAGAACTCTCCACCCCAAATCAATAGAATATACATTTTTTTCAGCACCACACCAAGCCTATTCCAAAATTGACCACACAGTTGGAAGTAAAGCTCTCCTCAGCAAATGTAAAAGAACAGAAATTATAACAAACTGTCTCTCAGACCACAGTGCAATCAAATTAGAACTCAGGATTAAGAATCTCACTCAAAGCCGCTCAACTACATGGAAACTGAACAACCTGCTCCTGAATGACTACTGGGTACATAACGAAATGAAGGCAGAAATAAAGATGTTCTTTGAAACCAACGAGAACAAAGACACAACATACCAGAATCTCTGGGAAACATTCAAAGCAGTGTGTAGAGGGAAATTTATAGCACTAAATGCCCACAAGAGAAAGCAGGAAAGATCCAAAATTGACACCCTAACATCACAATTAAAAGAACTAGAAAAGCAAGAGCAAACACATTCAAAAGCTAGCAGAAGGCAAGAAATAACTAACATCAGAGCAGAACTGAAGGACATAGAGACACAAAAAACCCTTCAAAAAATTAATGAATCCAGGAGCTGGTTTTTTGAAAAGATCAACAAAATTGATAGACCGCTAGCAAGACTAATAAAGAAGAAAAGAGAGAAGAATCAAATAGACGCAATAAAAAATGATAAAGGGGATGTCACCACCGATCCCACAGAAATACAAACTACCATCAGAGAATACTACGAACACCTCTACACAAATAAACTAGAAAATCTAGAAGAAATGGATAAATTCCTGGACACATACACCCTCCCAAGACTAAACCAGGAAGAAGTTGAATCTCTGAATAGACCAATAACAGGCTCTGAAATTGTGGCAATAATCAATAGCTTACCAACCAAAAAAAGTCCAGGACCAGATGGATTCACAGCCGAATTCTACCAGAGGTACAAGGAGGAGCTGGTACCATTCCTTCTGAAACTATTCCAATCAACAGAAAAAGAGGGAATCCTCCCTAACTCATTTTATGAGGCCAGCATCATCCTGATACCAAAGCCGGGCAGAGATACAACAAAAAAAAGAGAATTTTAGACCAATATCCTTGATGAACATTGATGCAAAAATCCTCAATAAAATACTGGCAAACCGAATCCAGCAGCACATCAAAAAGCTTATCCACCATGATCAAGTGGGCTTCATCCCTGGGATGCAAGGCTGGTTCAACATACGCTAATCAATAAATGTAATCCAGCATATAAACAGAACCAAAGACAAAAACCACGTGATTATCTCAATCAATGCAGAAAAGGCCTTTGACAAAATTCAGCAAACTTCATGCTAAAACGTCTCAATAAATTAGGTATTGATGGGACGTATCTCAAAATAATAAGAGCTATCTATGACAAACCCACAGCCAATATCATACTGAATGGACAAAAACTGGAAGCATTCCCTTTGAAAAGTGGCACAAGACAGGGATGCCCTCTCTCACCACTCCTATTCAACATAGTGTTGGAAGTTCTGGCCAGGGCAATTAGGCAGGAGAAGGAAATAAAGGGTATTCAATTAGGAAAAGAGGAAGTCAAATTGTCCCTGTTTGCAGATGACAAGGTTGTATATCTAGAAAACCCCATTGTCTCAGCCCCAAATATCCTTAAGCTGATAAGCGACTTCAGCAAAGTCTCAGGATACAAAATCAATGTACAAAAATCACAAGCATTCTTACACACCAATAACAGACAACCAGAGAGCCAAATCATGAGTGAACTCCCCCCATTCACAATTGCTTCAAAGAAAATAAAATACCTAGGAATCCAACTTACAAGGGATGTGAAGGACCTCTTCAAGGAGAACTACAAACCACTGCTTAATGAAATTAAAGAGGATACAAAGAAATGGAAGAACATTCCATGCTCCTGGGTAGGAAGAATCAATATTATGAAAATGGCCATACTGACCAAGGTAATTTATAGATTCAATGCCATCCCCATCAAGCTACCAATGACTTTCTTCACAGAATTGGAAACAACTACTTTAAAGTTCATATGGAACCAAAAACAGCCTGCATCGCCAAGTCAATCCTAAGCCAAAAGAACAAAGCTGGAGGCATCACGCTACCTGACTTCAAACTATACTACAAGGCTACAGTAACCAAAACAGCATGGTACTGGTACCAAAACAGAGATATAGATCAATGGAACAGAACAGAGCCCTCAGAAATAATGCCGCATATCTACAACCATCTGATATTTGACAAACCTGAGAAAAACAAGCAACGGGGAAAGGATTCCCTATTTAATAAATGGTTTTGGGAAAACTGGCTAGCCATATGTAGAAAGCTGAAACTGGATCCCTTCCTTACACCTTATACAAAAATTAATTCAAGATGGATTAAAGACTTAAATGTTAGACCTAAAACCATAAAAACCCTAGAAGAAAACCTAGGCAATACCATTCAGGATATGGGCATGGGCAAGGACTTCATGTCTAAAACAGCAAAAGCAATGGCAACAAAAGCCAAAATTGACAAATGGGATCTAATTAAACTAAAGAGCTTCTGCACAGCAAAAGAAACTACCATCAGTGTGAACAGGCAACCTACAAAATGGGAGAAAATTTTCGCAACCTACTCGTCTGACAAAGGGCTAATATCCAGAATCTACAATGAACTCAAACAAATTTACAAGAAAAAAACAAACAACCCCATCAAAAAGTGGGTGAAGGATATGAACAGACACCTGTCAAAAGAAGACATTTATGCAGCCAAAAAACACATGAGAAAATGCTCACCATCACTGGCCATCAGAGAAATGCAAATCAAAACCACAATGAGATACCATCTCACACCAGTTAGAATGGCAATCATTAAAAAGTCAGGAAACAACAGGTGCTGGAGAGGATGTGGAGAAACAGGAACACTTTGACACTGTTGGTGGGACTGTAAACTAGTTCAACCATTGTGGAAGTCAGTGTGGCGATTCCTCAGGGATCTAGAACTAGAAATACCATTTCACCCAGCCATCCCATTACTGGGTATATACCCAAAGGATTATAAATCATGCTGCTATAAAGACACATGCACACGTATGTTTATTGCGGGACTACTCACAATAGCAAAGACTTGGAACCAACCCAAATGTCCAATAACGATAGACTGGATTAAGAAAATGTGGCACATATATACCATGGAATACTATGCGGCCATGAAAAATGAAGAGTTCATGTCCTTTGTAGGGACATGGATGAAACTGGAAACCATCATTCTCAGCAAACTATAGCAAGGACAAAAAACCAAACACCGCATGTTCTCACTCATAGGTGGGAATTGAACAATGAGAACATACGGACACAGGAAGGGGAACATCACACTCCAGGGAGAGTTATGGGGTGGGGGGCGGGGGGAGGGATAGCATTAGCAGATATACCTAATGCTAAATGACGAGTTAATGGGTGCAGCACACCAACATGGCACATGTATACATGTGTAACAAATCTGCACATTGTGCACATGTACCCTAAAAGTATAATAATAAGAAAATTTTAAAAAAAGAAAAAAAAAGCATTAGACAATGATGGGCCTAGCCTCCCAGCCTACATCTTTCTTCCATGCTTGATGCTTCCTGCCCTTGAACATTGGACTCCAGGTTCTTCAGTTTCGGCACTCTGACTGGCTCTCCTTGCTCTTCAACTTGCAGACAGCCTGTTGTGGGACCCTGTGATTGTATAAGTTAATACTTAATAAAATCCCCCTTATATATATCCTATTATTTCTGTCCCTCTAAGACAACCCTGACAAATACAGATGCCAAGATGGATTGATGTTGTACACGATATATAAAATTTTTGTCAATTAAAAAAATATTGAGAAAAGAAGGAATGACTTGAAATATAGCAAAGGTGTCTTCAATATAGTAACCAAGCTGAAACTTGGTTCTTGGTGTGCACAGTTACAATAGCAAGCCTAGTACCTACTAGTAGATATATAAAGGCATCAAAGTAGATTTTGCCTTCTATTCACCACTGCAAGACCAAATACATAATAGCTAATAATGGACAGCAGATAGATGATTGGCACCCGAAGAGCAATTGCAGAAATGATTAAGAAACCTAAGTAGACATTGCATGAGTAGACTCATGTCTATCCCATCCCACATGATCAGTCCAATTTAATCACCCTATTCATCCTCTGGGGGCTCAGTTGGTCCAAGGAGGGGCACGGGTCTTTGGCCCAAACAGACTGAAGAGAAGGAACTATATTATGTAGTTGGCTAGGAGATTTTTCTTCTCTCTCACATTGGATGTGAAAAGCATGACGCTTCAATTTACATAAAGTCTCCAGGAGAACCAGCAAAGGATGAAGCTGATGCAGAAGATCACAGAGCAGAGAGACGAAAGTTCTTGGGTTCCTGTGACATTGTTGAGCTGCTGAATCACTGAAATATAAAGCCTGCGCTACCTCTTATCTTCCTGTTATATAAGAGAATAAATGTCCTTTAGGCCATTTCAGTCTAGGATTCTATTACTTTGAATTTGCAGCAGAAAGTATCCTGAGAGGTAAGGCAAATATTCAATATACAATCACAACTATCCAGGGTTTCTTTTATGCTTAGAGCCATATCAGAATTTTTAGTTTTTTGTTTTTTTTTTTTTTTTTTTAGCAGAAAGAGGCCACCTAATCTGAACTCATTTACGGATTAGGAAACTGAAGTTCAGAAAGGCTGAATGAGTTGCCTGAGAAGGCAGAACTCAGAAATAGCAGAGTCAGGACTCGACATCCCCAACTCAGGCATTAACCTGTTCATCCAACAGCATTTATGGGTATCTACTATGTGCCAGGCACTGTGCTCTTTTGTCAGCATCACCCCAGTTCCAAAAACGTATCATGGAAATGAACTCTTAATACAGTATTTGCAACTGGAGCCAATGAACAATAATAAATGTTTCACAAGACCCTGTTAAGACAGAAGCCACAGATACTCTTCACCAACCAGGAAATAAGAGTCACCTAAGGAAGAGATGGGAGGAATGTCAAGCTGATTGGAGAGATTTATCAGAATTAAAAAAAAAAAAATTCCAGTACACCCAGAGAAGACAGGTATGTAATAAGATTACCTGGGCTCATTCACTTTTTTCCTAGCTGTAAAACTATAAAATGTATTCCTGTAAAAATCATATAAAAAATGAAAGATAAGGAAAATAAATGCTATTTTACTCAAGGCATATGTACTTGAGCTCAAGTCAGGAGTGCCACAGTCCATCAACTCAACTGAAAAGAATTTAGGAAGGTACAAGGTGAAGTAAAAACAGATACCAGTTTTTCAGCAATAACATCAGCAAAGGCTGATATGGAGTCTTGTCAGTTTTGTTAGCATAAAGCATGGCATTTGGAAGGCAGAAGTGCCTCGCCAGAACGGGGAGCAGCCAAACCCATTGTGGCTTCAGCTCCATCAGAAGAATCTTGGTGCCTTGAGCAAGGCCATCTCTACCACATGAGCATGTGAGAGCCAAGTTGGGTAATATTGAAGTGGTAGGTCAGTCAGTGCTTGCCACACTCACAGCCTGTTTTGAGAAAAGCAGTTCTTTGAGTAGGGAAGGCCATCTTCTGTACGCATGAATAGCCTCACTCCAGCCAGAACTCTGTGAACTTGACCCAAGGTCAGCCAACTCAAAGACTGGCCATCAATCCATGGAGGTAACTGAACATGGCTTTTGAAAAATGTAGGCTCCTAAACTCTACCCCAGAACCACCAGCTCAGATTATCTGGAGTGGATTCCCAAACTTTCTCTTCAGCAAGGTGATTGTCATGCACAAAGCTAACGTTTTAAAAATATTGATCTAATTCAGACTGTTTATTTTTATAGACGAAGAAACTGAGGCACAGAGAGGTCACAAAAACAAAACTACTTTTTTTCCATGTATATTTACCTTTTCTATCAGAGATACTACCACTGAACAGATGGCTTTCCTTGACGGATGGTTTCATTAGCAGTGTCTGAGTACTTATCTTCTGTTTGCCATGTATTTCTCTTCCTGTGTTTACGTTTTGCATTCATTCATTCATTCACTATGTAGTTGGCTAGGACACTTATTGAGTGTCCATTATGGACCAAGTCTTTTCCTAGGTTCCAGGAAACAGAATCCCAAAATCTCTGATCAAGAAATTATGTGTTGCCTCCATAAATAAAATTATAAACAAGATTTATTTCTATTTGTATCACCCTTCATTCTAAATACCCACGTGCTTATGATGTCCTTACCTAGCAGTCTTTCAATAAGAATTATTGACAGAACAGATCCACTGTCGTGCTGAATTTCATCCCCCACAAAAATCAAAAACTAAATCTTGCTTGTGTTCTTACTCAGAAATAGGAAGAAATATGTCTTCTTACAATGAGGCATTCGCTAATGCAGCCAGATTTTAAACTGTTCACCCAGATCTAAGACCATCTAGATTTCTAACAGAGCAATGGTCATTAAACATCTAATAACCACCCAGGCACAAAGAAGACCATTAGCTGTGCAAACCGGCATGTATCCAACAAAGATGATCTGGGCACACAGTCCCTGTTGCTCTCATTTGAAATGTTTCTCTCTTTTATTGTCTGAAGATCATGATAAAATGCCTCTAAGCAGTACAAAAGGCCCATGATTTTTATTAAAATTGAGCACATAAAGAGACCAAAAAGAAAAAAAGAAAGTACCTGCCAATGGAGGCAAGGAATAGGTCACAGAAAAAACTAGATATGAGGGAGAGGACATTGGGAGAGGCACTTAGAGGGCCGGGATGCTGGAGTAAAAACTAGCTGTGACTCAAGTGGAAGGTTCTGAACATAGGAAGGATGTAAACATGTCAGTCAACAAGATCACCATTAGCTTCCTCACGGTTTGAAGGGGCAGGGGTCATGGAACAGAGACCGGGAGTGGATCTGCCCAAACCTTCCATCCGCCACTTACTGGACCTCATTGTTAGAGGAGGGGTAAGGGGCACAGCAAGAAAAGTACTGAAGAGGAAAGAAAGTGGCAGGGAAGAGAAAAGTGGTAGAAGAAAAATATAGCCTAGTCCCTTGCATAATTTCAGAGGGAGCACAGGAAATTTAAACTGTCAAAGCAAGAAATAAAAATAATACCTACAACCCTTAAATATAGCACTTTACATATTGTGAAGTATTTCAGAGCCATTTTCTCCTTGACACTACCTCCTCACTCCATTTTTCCTTGGCCGCTGCTTATCATCTCTGGGTGCTGAAGTCTCTTGATGTGAACAGAATGGAGAACACTTTGGTCTTTACCTATCACCTCTACACCTTTTGTTTCCCAGGAACAGAGGCCACAAAAGAGCTGTAAGAGCAGAGTGAAGCAGGCTCATCCTGGTAATTTGTAGTTTTGCAGATAAAGAACACTTTCCTCACCACATGTGCAGTGGATCCTGACACCAGAGCTTCAAAGAGGTAATCCTACAAATGATCCCAGGAAATCTGTCACATCACTGGCAAAATCAGCACATGACAGTAATTCTACATTTAGGGAGGGAACGCCTCTCAATGTGACACAATAAATGAGAAAAGCACCATCAATAAACCACCAAGGAACAAAGGAAACCTGAATCAAAATGACAGTCAGGCTGCTCAAGATCAGTGAACTATGAAGCCAAGTATTTAAATGTTTAAAGATATAATGAAATTTCCCTTTCAATCTACATAGTCTCATATGGCCAAGAACATCATAGAAGTCCTTAATAATAGCTGATAGGCTTTGCTTGAAAGCTGGGTCCCCTACTTTGTAGTAATAGAGATGTTACTGGTACATGTCACATCTTTCTCACATGGACGAGCTTGCAACCCACTATTCTCCTGCCACCATTAAAATGATAGATTGCTAGGTTTTTGTAATTGTCATAAAATTCCATGCCTGAAACGGGGATGCTGTCTTCCTATTTTCCCACTGACTCTATTTTAAGTGACTCTATTAATGATATTTCTCTACTTGAAATAATTGGATAATCTAAAACTGAGAAATAAGCACTTTCCTTTCCTCATTGTTTTATCTTCTTTATCTCTCACAGCCCCAGGAGATCACAAATATTTGGCCTTAGGGCAATATCAGCAGTTAATGATTCATGTTCAAAGCTCAAAGTTGTCTAATTAACAAAAGGCAATGTTTTACAGAGGCCATTTTTGCTTTCAAGTTAATAGCACACCGTACATACAAAGGGTGGATTGTATCCAGGTTTTCAAGCTTGCAGTCTGCTACTAATTGAAGACGTTCTAATTTCACTTTTTTTCTGACCCAAACTTCAAGTCATTAAAAATTAATTATTTTCATTTGTTTCATTCTGATTTATCAGCGCCTGTGTAGTACAGTTCACACATCACATCCTCCTATTATGTGCTCATAAAAATTACGTTTTGGTGTTTATTAAAATATGCACTTGATTAATGAAAATATTATTAGCATATTTTCTGTGAATTGTATTCTTAATAGCATGAGTCATTAACAAAATCAGAATCTTTAAAATGTCTAACCATGTTCTTAATGTAAATGGTGGCCTGAGCTAAGTATTTCCTAGTAGCAGATATTTGGTAAGATTTCTGGTACTGTATCACCAAAACATCATGAATTTTTATAGAGAGGGACTGACATTAAATATTGACATTTCCAAAATTATAGTATGTATGCATGTTTCTGATGCCAACGGCTTTGATATCAGCACAAAATCCAACACATCAGATAAGACTTTTGTAGATTCATCATGATCTTGAATCTCAAAATAAAGCTGATTCCAAGGAAGTTAATGCTTGTTCCTCTGTAATGCTTGGATACTTTGCACATCCATTTATTATAATTGCTTACTTTCTTGTCTGTGTCCATACTAGCAAGCAGAGAGTGTATCATTGCATCTTTGCAGTATAGCACAGTGGTTAAGAAAATAAACTCTCAACTGAAGGCTGTCTTGGTTTGAATTTCGGCTCCATGCTTCCTAGTTTATGTAACATGGACAAGGTACTTAAACTCTAAGTGCAGCTTTCTTATCTGAAAAATGAGCATAATGGTATCCATTTTTCTCCCAAATCTGATGGGAACAATAAAAGCATTCAGAGTGGCTTATATTTGGTTAATACCCATCAATTGTTAGCTATTATTATTTGCATTTTTAGTATTCACAAACCAGGGATGAGAATATGGTAACTAGTCAGTGATTATTAAAAGAGTAAATAGATGAGTTAATAAGACAAACACTAGTATTCCTATTTATAGATGAGTAAAACCAGCCTCCGTAAAGAAAAAAAATCATTCCCAATTTCAGTCAAGTAGTAAGTGACAGAATCATTTTTCAAACTTGAGTCTATCTACGGCCAAACTACAGGAGAAGGCTTGCTGTCTCCCAGAGGTCCCTGAGCTTCCTATTGGTTAGACAACACCTAAATTTCAAAAACGAATCAGGTGATTTTTTTGTTTTAGGAATAATTTAAAAATTATTGGGCAGAAATGCCATGAACTTCCCCCCTCCCATCACTGCCAATTAATATACTAAAGAGCAATAGCTATGAAATTGGAACTTTGTTCCCAAATACTCTCCAGAACACATAAAAATGGGGGGCAGATGATATTCTGACAGTTAACTTTACATTTAAGTCTCTGCCGCTCTCAATCTTTGTCAAAATGGATTTCTTATAATTAAGAATCATGGTTCTCAGAGGAGACAAGTGGCAACTCAATAGCTCAAAACTAACTGAAAAATGCCATTGCATATTGAAGTGCCACACACTTGAGCATTCATACCCATCTCTCCAATCCCAACGGCTTTGCTCAGTGAAGAGAGCAAGGAAGCCATCCACGCAAGGACACTTTAAGTAGGTGTTCTCATTCTTCAATGATAATTACTTGAGTTACCACCTTTTACCATTGCTATGAAGAAAAGGATATTTTATGAGAAGGAAATGAGTTCATTTCTAAGCTCTAGGTAGGTGAAATCCCTTATATTTGTTCATCCCATAGAAGTTATTACTAAGATTGATGATCTTAATATATAGACTGTAAGGAAGATCCAGTTTTCACCCTGAAAGCCTTGCTGCTTTACCACCTTAATAGATACATGATTTTATTCATACCGTCTCAGGCAAGAAAAGAAACTACAACCTACATGTTAGAGTTTTTAATTGTGCCTGATCTATCTACATTTTACAGGACTTCATTCTCAAAATACATGCTTATAACACTTATTTTTTCCTTTCATACTTAGTATTCATCAAAGGGAATTGCACTTTACTCTCCCAGAGCTAAAAAAGATGATCTAATTAAAAATATTAAAGAATGAGCCATTAAAGAGTTGTCTGAAAAAATGTAATGTATGGAGTTCATGCATGCACTCATTCAATAAGCAGGCTTTGAGCTGCTATAACCCTCAGGGGGCATGTCCTAGAGATAATGAGATCTTAGTATTAAACACCTCTATAACTGAAATATTATTATACAACAATGTAGCAATATGGCTAGACATTTGGAAATTAAAAAAATAATTCCAGACCTATCAAATTGTTTTGTTGAAGGCAATAGGCAACAAAAGATGTCTAAATATTCAAATTTCAGAAAATATACTCCCCAGGTACCTTGATCTTAGATGTTATTGGGAAGCAAAAACAGAACCAAAATTTAGAATCAAAAAGTCATCATATAAAAAACATGGCAAGCATACCAACCTTTCAGTATCTGTACTCTCTCTATACCTTTCCTCCTGTTAATAATATAGTATTCTTATGCCTAAGAAAGCAACCTCACCTCCCCACAGGCTTTTTTCTACAATTAATGGATCTACTGCATGATTTCCAACAGCATGTAAACATGGTCTATATCACCAAACAAAAAAAAAAGGTGTGTATATGTGGTGGTTGCGGGGCCGGGGGGATAGATTGCATTATTGTTTTCAAGTGTTCACTATTTCTTCATTTGTGCACATTACCATAGGCAGTGAAGTGTCTTACAGAAGGAGTGCACTTTTCTGCCCATTGACATTGGGCTTGCCATGTAACTTGATTTGGTCAATGGAATGTGTGTAAATGTGTAGTATGGAAAATTCAAGCTGAAGATTTGAGACATTGCAAGGCATGGTTCTGTCTCTCACTTCTATCAAAAGGATGTGTCCCAGATTGGGGGAGCTCTGTCAGCTTGTGTCCAGACATAAGACACATGGTACAGGGCATAGCTGACCTCTAGCTACTGACATGGAATGTGATCAAGAAACAAACCAATTTTGTTTGAAGCTTTTAGTTGGTTTTTGTCACTGCAGTATAATCCCATCTAGCTCTACATATCCATGTTTCTCTGCTCTCTAAGCGGCTATCTCTACTTCTTCTCCTTCTATTCTCCCTCAATCCTCTAAAACCAGGCTTCTTTCCCACCAACTACTCCTTCCCTTTCCACTGAAACCACTCTTAACAGGGTGTCTTCCATATTTCCAACTCAAATGATCATCTCTATCTTCATCTCTTTTGACCTCTCAGCAGTATTTATCATTGTTGTCCACTCCCTCCTTCTTAAAATATTCCCTTCTCTTGATTTCTCACGATTTGCCTTCCATGTCACTGGCCATTACTTCTTAGTCACTTTTGCTAGTTCTCTCTCCTGTTTCAATCATTGAAGTGTGAATACACCAAGCTTTCCTTTAGTCTTCTTTTCTGTCCCTACATTCTTCAAACTCTACATTAATCCTCATCTAGACCTCTGTTTTAAATATAATATGTATAACAAGGACTCTCTAGCCCTGACCTCTTAATTTAGCCCCAAACTTATCTGTTTAGCTAACTGCTTGACATCCTCATCTATGTGTCTATAGGCATTTCAGTCTTAACTTGGCCAAAATATGATTGTTGATTTTTCCTGTGTAGATCTGTCCCTCCCACAATCTTCCCCATCTCAGCAAATGGCATCACTATGTACGTAGTTGATTAAGCCAAGGACTGAAATCAGGGTGACGGGGCTACAAGCCAAAAATTATCAAAGATTAACAACAAACCACCAAAAACTAAAGAAGATGCATGGAACAAGTTCTTCCCCACAGCCTTCAGAAGTAACCAACCCTACTGATACCTTTATCTTCTGGCCTCCAGAACTACGGAAGAACAAATTTCTGTTGTTTATACCACCCAGTTTGTGGTACTTTGTTTTGGCAGCCCTGGAAATCTAATGCAAGCCCCTGTTCTGCCAAGTTGGTACGAGGTGGAATTTCAACCCTTAGGGACATTTCCACCCCTCCCTCATCATGCTCTGGAGATGTCTTTAGACTCCAGTATAAAAACCAGGCCAAGCCAGGGGGCTGACCCCAGGGAAGTGAGCCTAGAAAAAAGGGTCACCTTTGACCAGCTTACCTAGGGATCCCAGTCTGGACACAACACCATTCTCTTTCCAGATCCTGCTACCTGGCATGCTGCCGAGCTTTATGGTGCTAGTCTCCGATACACTTGGGACCTATCATGTCATTCTCTGCCCCACTTCTACTTTAGGGAATTTCTCATCTCTCTCCCTCTTCTGCCTCCCCTTCCTCAATAACAATCACAAAAGGCAACTAGAAAGATTATTTTCAAGCAGCTTCTACTTTAAGTTTGATAAATGCCCTTGACATGAAGAACACAAAAGATCTGGCTACCTTCAGAAAAAAAGAGGCCAAGATTTGTGAATATCACATATACAGTGATTCTCATTCTTGCTGTCTGATTCTTTTCTTTCTCATTCTTTCTGTCACTCTGATTCTTTCACATCAGCCAAAATAAAACAAACTAATCTCTTAATAATTTATTTTGTCAAAGCAGGGATGTCTATCTAGGTAAGGCTTACCTGATAACAACTTCATGATACACAGATGGTATCATGTACCAAGACCGTCACCCTGTGATATGCTCATAACCAGGATCTGTCTTATGATCAGCATAGCAACCTAGCCACAACACAGAAAAATCTTCAAAGGATTCAACAAGCTGCAGAGCAAAAAGAGTTCAAGTTGTTTCTAGAGATCCAGTCACTTCTTCCATCACTACCCATGCTGTTTCTTCCTCCTCACAGCCTTGTTTTTGAAATTTTAGCCAATTTTGAAATTTTAACCAATTAAAAGAGGTCAAATACCATGCCCTACATTAGCAAGCTTTCTCCGGTGTTTGTCTTCTCTGCTCACAGGAACTCCCTATTTACTGTACATTTCAAACCCCCTCTGTTTCAGCAAATAAATCAGTGTCTGATGGTACACTCATTATAGTGCTGTTGTTTCTGAGAATAAGGTCCTCCAAGGTAATTAAATAAGAGCTGGGGAGCTTTCTTATGAAACAAACAGCCCACTGCTGCTTCTGCTGATAAATAACAATTTTCTCAATAAAATGATGTTGTATGGATGCTGCAAGTTGGGTTCTTGTTGTGCTCATCAGTGAGCTCCTGAATGAGTCTAGATTTCCCCTCTTCACATAGGTACATGGCATTAACGGTTATAAAAAAAGGGAAGATGTATGTACTGTTCTTCTCATAAAGAAAAAAATTTATTGGATGGGAGCTTAATGAATGTTTCTTGGTAGTATCACCAGTAGATGAACTATAACTACCAAGAAGGAGGTGGCCAGTTATATTTTATGGTTCTCCTTTCAATTCTAATAAGGAAGCATGTAATACTCACAAAGTACATATTGCATTGTTTCACTGGAAGGCATTTATGAATGGATAAACTAGGTAATGAAAATTACTGGAAACCTGCATATTTTCCCACACAGACTTTTTATAGTAGGCATATGTAATCTGCCTTTCAATCCCTCATCTTGCAGCAATGAGCTGCAGGAAATTTGAATACTATTCCTACTGTGCAGAAATAAAAGGAGGAATAAATTCTGATGATTCTATAATAGCTGGAGCTGAAAAGTCACAGCATTTTCCATTTAAGGGGTCCACATATTAGATCCAAACTGCTCAAGAAGTTTTAAGGTTTTCAAAATCTGTCATCCTCAGAGTTAAGATGCAATTCAACTTCTCTTGGTTTCGGGGTGGTCAGTTAAGGTAACATATCACTAGAAGAACTGGGATTCATGATTTCTAAAGAAGCATTAAAGACTATAAAGAGCTTTTAAATTAAAATATCAAGAATTATAAAAGGCGTTTTTAACCATAAAGTCCTCTCCAAGGTATAGAAAACACATTATGGAATGATGAATTTTCATACTCAACTGAAGATATATTCTGAGATGTTTTCTTCTCTATGGTTGAAGCTTTACACATAACAAACCAATTAGAATAAAAGAAAATATTAAGCTTTTCTGACAACATCAGGAACATTAATAATAAATATAGATTTCAGTTCAGACTATTCTCTTCAAAATAATGGTTTCAGTTATTTGAGACTATTTGCTACTTGAACACAGCCTATATTTACTGCACAGCAATGATCCATAATTAAGCTTTAACTTTCCATGTGCCTAGATATGAGTCCATTTTTAGTGATATTGATAAGATCTATGATGCATCACTACTTTTGGAAAATGTTGCTGATTCTAAAGATATTAGCACTGGATGCTATCTTTGAAATGATGCAACATTGAGCAGTACTAATGTAGCTTAACTGTTGGTGAAATTGCCAGAGTATTAGCATGTCTAATGATTCCCTCTGTCTCTCAAGTTGATATCCTGCAGAGAGCAGAGCTCATGATCTTCTGTATTAGAGAGACACAATGTCATCCAGAGGACAAAAACCAGCTTATAAATCCTTATAAACACTTCCTTCCTTCCCCATTCTATAGATGTGTAAACTGAGGCTCAAAACTATTAAGTAATTTCCTGTAGTCACTGATAAATGGCAGAACCAGGATCAGAATCAAGGTTTGTCTTTCAATGAAAGTATTAAAGTATTGGTATTAGACTACTGCAAGCCTCCTCCTGTATTTCATGTCATTCTATGCAATGCTGCAGATGGAGTGGTAATACACATGAGAGGTAAAATTGTAAAGAAGCATAGTTCATCCTTTTTGTGCCCCCAGGCCACTTTCAGATTCTCCCAGCCTTGATACTTACCTTCCTTTTTGTCTACTTCTCTTCCTCCCATCCAATGAACTCTGAGAAATAATATGACATCTGTCATTTATGAATTAGCATGAATTTCCATCAATAATCCAGATTTTTGAGCTGCAAACGATGATAGAAACCATTTCTGAACTCAGTCATTTTACAGATGTGGAGACCTAGCCACAGAAAGGTTAAGGGACTTACCTGAGTTCACAGAGCTAATGATGTACATACAGAACAGAAGCAAGAATTCTGTTTCGTGACTCCCAGCTCACAGTTCTATTCATTATACCTTCACAAAGGTATTTTTTTTTAATTTCAGAGGAATGTTCTGACCTCAAAGAAATTTTACACATCAAGGAGTAAAGACAAAACATACTGAAAAACAGGAGCCCTGCATGAACCGCTTAAACCATATTTGTTGGTGGCTGCCTACTCTCTTCTTGTGTAAGACCAGTCCTGCTGAAGAAGCCACTGGTGAGCATAGTGAGCACCTCTCTCCTGACAGTAGTATGCAGAATATCCTCCCTTCCAGACCTTTTTCCTTTTAAAACAGCAAGCATTGCGTCTCTCTGTTCTTCTCCCCCACAGGAATCAATGCAATCATTGTGTTAAGGCCCCATGGAAAGCTACCACTGTGTTAAAAATAAAAATAAAAAACAATAAAATTTCAAATTGATCATTTCTAGTTACTAAAAGAAGAAAATAATAGACTTTCCCTTCCTGATTATGTTCATTACCACAGATTTCAATTTGTCTCAAATTACAAGGAAAAGTAGATTGAAATCTATAGCTAGATCCCCAGGTGTAACGTTTCATTTTTTAAAATCAATATGAAATGGAAGCATTTTGCAGTAAGTATTTTTGCCTCCAGCTCTAAAGTACTAAGCCTATTATGATGCATTTAGTCATCCAGATAGTTGATCATATTCAGCCTATGCTTGTTTTCACTCTCAATCTTTCTGTCCTGCATAAACATGAGGCTCTGAATGTCAGTGGTTTTTGAGAGCTTCTTCCCTGTCAAAATAGCTGTGTATAGTTTGCTTGGGCTGGGTATTTTTGGTGTTTTTCTGTGTCTGTATCTACAACCAGCAGTGAAGGTGGAGGATAAGGCAGATCATCTGGACACTTATGGAAAAAGGTGGCTAGAAAACAGGGAAGTTTCAAGGGCCTGACTATTCAGATCAACCAGCCACATCATTTTAGTTTTATGTTGTAAGTGTTCAGTTTCTGAAACAATATACAGCGTTATATGAAAGTCAGAGCTAGAAGGAACCAAGTAAGCAGCTAATTCAGCCTCCTCATTTTACAAATGACATCTCTAAGGCCAAGAGAAAGGAAGCAATTTGGCCTATATCATAACCTAACTTGCAGAGCTGAGACTCAGAACTATAAGACTTCCTAACACTGATATTTTAGTTTGGATTTCCCCAAAAGCAGAGCCTGAGAAAAGGGGTTGGGTGCAGGTGGTTTATTTTAGAAGTAATCATAAGAAATGGGAGCAATAAAGCAGGAAGATGAGGCCAGAAAGAAGAGAAAAATAGATGCAACATTGATTTGGTTATCACTATGGGAAACTAGGGCCAAATCCCACTATGGACCCACTGGAATCATACACCACATACATCAGCAATGTGCCTTCACAGGATGGAAGCCCACAACACTTAACCACTCATTCCAGTAGAGGGTTGTTCCCACAGGCCTTAACTTCCCCGAGTTTTCAGGCTATGACTAAGCAAGCCTAGTGACTTTAGAAAAAGCCTAAGGACAGAAAAGCAGAGAGACACAGCCTGGTACTTGAGTTAGTGTACTTTAAGCAACTCTCCATCACAGCTGCAGCTGAAATCAGGTGGAACAAGAGGTTGTGTCATAGGCCACAAAGAATCTACTACAAGTGGTTTTTAAACTATGTTGCCTACAACTTTGGGGTTGTTCTGCAAAAAGGCTCCAGAGAGGCCTGAGAAAGGACCTAGTGTATTAGGGTTCTCAAGAGAAACAAAACCAATAGGATATTTATACATATATGAGGGGATTACTATGAGAATTGGCTCATGCAATTATGGAGGCTGAGAAGACCCATGATAAGCTGTCTGCAACCTGGAGAATCAGGGAAACTGGTGATATAATTCAGTGTGAGAACCTGGGGCAGGGGTAGGGGCTGCTGGTGTTGGAGTCTGAAGGCCCAAGAACCTGGAGCTCTGAAGCCCAAGGGTAGGAGAAATATGGATATCCCAGCTCCAGAAGAGACAGTGAACTTGCCTTTCCTTTACCTTTTTGTTCTATCCTGGCCCTTGATCGGATAATGCCTACCCACATTAATGAGGGGGATCATCTATACTCAATCTACCTATTCAAATAGTAATATGTTCTGGTAACACACACATCCAGAAATAATGCTTATTCAGATATCTAGGCATCATATGGCCCAGTCAACTTGACACATAAAATTAACAATCACAAGTCCCTCCCTTGTCAAGCTGGTACTCATATGTATCTCCTTACACCATACTTACTCTCCAATTAAAGATAATAACAAGATCCTAATTCCACCTAGCAGGATGCAACTATCCTGCAAACAAACAAAAATGAACAAATCCTTTCCCTGAGGATATAAAGTCCATGAGTGATATTTACTCTTCTCCTGATATCCCATAACTTAAATACTATGAGGAAAATACTTATACATACTTACATAAGTCAGTAAAGGGAAGAAAACAAAGGTATTTCCTTCATATATGTATATATACACACAAATTTACTTATAAAAAAATAGGGAGGAAATATTCATGATGATTATAGTCCTTGTTTTTCTAACTGGTCATGTGGTTGTAGCTGGTATTTATAACTACCTTCTTATACTACCCATTCTGTGTTTCCTTTGCCTTCAGCAAACATCTCATTCGGTCTTGGCTCTTTACCTAGGCAAGGTGACCCAAACCATCATTCCTGAAGGGTCTAGGCCATTTGTAGTCCTGCCTGGATTGAATTGTAGTTTTCCATTGACCTTAATTACAGGGTATGGTAATACTAAGATATGCCCCATGGGATATCCTGTATTCTAGACATATGCTTCTTTACCTCCATTATGGAGTGGTCATCCAATTTCCCTTTGATTGCCTGGATCAATCATCCTCATAGACACACCCAGAAATAATATTTTATCAGCTATCTGGGTATCTTTTAACCTAGTAACGTTGTCATATAAAATTAACTATCACACCCCGGAAGAGCCACATGGTAAGATTTTGGGACTTCTATTTCTTCCTCATTCAGAGCAGACCTACATTTATCTGTCTTATATGTTAGAGGTGCTCTATGAGATACCATTTGTAGGGGGATGGGGGCTTACCTGTGTATTAGTCATGATTCTTTAGTTTTAAGTGCACAAACCAAATAGAACTAGCTTGAGCAAAGAAAAAATGTTCACATAACTGAGAAATCAACAGCTAATCAGGGACTTTAGGCACAATGGGATTAAGGGTTCACACAAAGCTGTCTGGGCTTTCTCTTGTCTATGTGTCAGTCTTATTCTGTCCTACTCTAGGGGCACTTTTTCTGCAAAAAGAGAGAAAGTGGCTGCCAATAGCTCCAGGTTATATTATACTAGCTTAGCAATGCCATCAGCAAATGAGAGCTTCTTCCTCCTAGGGTTTATATAATCATAGCAAATGACTCAAATATCCTGCTTAGTTTATCTAACCATCCTCTTGGACCAATTGCCATTGGCTTGGACAGCTATTCTAAAACTTTAGCATGCATCAACATCACCTCAAAGACTTGTCAAAAAATACTCACTGTGCCCTACTCCCAGAGTTTCTTATTTGGTAGGGCTGGGATAGCTCCTCAAAATATGTGCTTTTCAGGTGATATTCAAACTGCTGCTCCAGTGACCACACTTTGTGTACCACTGGCTATAATGAGGAGGTACTCATAATCAAATCAAGTCACAGGGCCAGGCCAGATTCTAAGGAGATAGAGTGTGTTTCAGGGGAATAGATTCCATTTCCTAATTGGAAGAGCAGCAAATAATCTGTGGCCATCTTTAATCTACGACAGGAGACATGGTGAAAAGGACCAACATAAGTGTAATTGCCTCCTAGAAGGGAAGGGAAAAGAGAACAAAGAATTTTCCAGAAATGATAGAACACATTAACCCATATATTCAAGAAGTGCTACAGATTCCCAGAACAATCAATACATGAAAAAACTCATCTAGGCACATCTTGGCAAAACTAATTTTAAAAAAGCAAGGGAAAAATCTTAAGCCCTGCTGAAGAAAGATGACATTATTTTCAAAGAAACAACAATAACATTAACAGGTTACTTCTCAAAATAAGTAATAGGATCGAAGAAAAAGTGGGATGACGTATTTGACATGCTACAATAAAGAAACTTACAACATAGAATTTCATTCAGAGCAAATTATTCTTCAAATATTAAAGCAACTTTAAAACATTTTACATAGTGAAAAAATATGGAGGATGGAGATAAAGGCGTGTTCAGAAGAAAATGATTAGCCTTACAATCCATTTATTTGAAAAGATGACTGAACATTAATGATTTAAGATTTATCTCAAGAAATTAGAAAAACAGCCAATAAAACCTAAAGAACATATGAGGAAGGCAACAATAAAGGTAAGAGCAAATATTAATGGAATAAAACAAAACATTCAATAGAAAAATCAATAGCACCAAATAATGGTTCTTTATAACAATGAATAACTTTTATAAGCACCTAACAAAGCTGATTAAGAAAAAAGTGATAGCATGAATTTTAAACATCAATAATTGAAAAGGGAACGTCACTAAAGACATTATAAATGTGAAAAAGATAACAGGAACATATTAGGAGCAACTCTATGACAATAAATTTGGAAGTTTAAATGAAATAGACTAATTTCTAGAATGATGAAACCCTCAAAAACCAACACAAAAAGAAACGAAAAGTCTAGATAATTCCCTATTTGCCCAATAATTGAATCCA
Source organism: Gorilla gorilla gorilla (assembly GCF_029281585.2). Lineage (NCBI taxonomy): Eukaryota > Metazoa > Chordata > Mammalia > Primates > Hominidae > Gorilla > Gorilla gorilla. Next base: position 13,719,106 of record NC_086017.1, read on the forward strand.
TACTTTATAAAGCTTCCCACAGTAAAATATACAGGCTCATGTTGGCCTTTCTGTTGAAATTTTATAAACATTTAATGAAGAAACTATACTAACTTTACACAAATCTTTGTAGATTTTAGAAAAAGAGAGAAAAAATACAAACTCACTTTATCAGAACAACATGACATTGTCCCAAAATCTGACCAAAAAAATTACAAGAAAGGGAAATTACTAGTCAATCTCTGTCAAGAACATCAAGAACATAGATGTATATATCTTAGGAAAATATTAAGAAATTGAATCCAGCAATTCACAAAAAGGCTAATCCATCATGACCCAGTTGAGTTTCTTCTAGAAATGCAAGATTGGTTTAGCTATCAAGATATTAATCCAGGGCCAGCCATGATGGTTCATGTGTATAATCTCAGAACTTTGGGAGGCCAATGTGGGACGATCACTTAAGGTCAAGAGTTTGAGATCAGCCTCAGCAACATAGCAAGACCTCATTTCTACAAAAAAAAAATTTTAAAAATCAACCATTTGTGGTGACACATGCCTGTAGTCCCAGCTATTCAGAAAATTGAGGCAGGAGGATAGCTTGAGTCCAGGAGTTTGAGACTGCAGTGAGTTATGGTCATGACACTGCAATCCAGCCTGGGCAACAGAGTGAGATCCTGTCTCTTAAAAAATCCATAAAATTCACCAATTAACAAAATGGAAAAAAAGTATAATCATCTCAATAAATGCAGTAAAAGCATTTCGTAAAATGTAGTATCTATGTAAGAAAAAATTCAAATACTAAGAATAAAAGGGGACATCCTTAATCTGACAAATCTTATCTACAAAAATAGAAGGGACTACAATAAACATTAGGCTCGTGAAATATTAAAAGCTTTTTCTCTAAAATCAGCAATGAGATAAATATCTCTACTATTACAATTTCTAACACCATTAAACTGTACATGTTAGCTAGTGCAATAAGGCAAGGAAAAGAAGGTGTAGTCACTGAAAAGGAAGAAATAAAACTGTTACATGCAGATGACATGATCATGTATGTAGAAAGTCCAAATGTATCTGTACATTTTTAATACTAATATGTGAATTCAGAAAGTTCACTGGAAACAAGATTAGTAGTAAAAAATCTATTGCACTTTCATATATGAGAAAAAATACTATTAGAGAAAGAATTGTTTTAAAAAGACCACTTACATAGTGGCTCAAAAAATCAAGTATTTAGAAATAAATCTATTAAAAGATAAGCAAAAATGCCAAACCCAAAACTACAAAACATTTATATGGGGAAGGGATATCCAACTCCAACTCCCTCTAGGCATCCTATCTGCCCTACCTAAGGGGAGGAAAAGGGACCGAGTAGCACTTGTGAAGATTACAGTGCAAGGAAACAGGCTCACTAAATGTGTGCAACTTAATTATAGAACTACAAAATCATACTTCCCTGATGCCTACACCTTATTACCATATCACTAAAGGCCTATTCAACAGAGTTTCTTTTCTCCAGTGCACCATGTCCAATTTTCAACAAAAAAATTACAAGATATATTAAAAAGTAAAGTCTGAAGAGACAGAGGAAACATCAGATCCAAATTCAGATATGGCAGATTACTTTGAACTAAAAATTTTTAAAAATCGTGATAAATATGCTAAGAGTTCTAGTGGAAAAAAAATAGACAACATGCAAGGATAGATGATTAATGTATGCAGAGAGATGGAATTCTAAGAAAAAAATAAAAAATAAATGCTAGATATCAAAAACACTGTAATAGAAATGAAGAATGCCTTTCATGAGCTCATTAGTAGACTGGACATGGTTAAGGAAAGCTCCTCTGAGCTTGAGGATGTATCAGTGGAAATTCCAAAACTGAAAAGCAGAGGGAAAAAGACTGGAAAATAGAAAATAGAATATCCAAGAACAGTGAAACCACCACAAAAGGTAGTTGAGTAATAGGAATACTAGAAGGATATAAAAGAAAGAAACGGAAGAAATATTTTAAGCAATAATGACTGAGAATTTTTTCAAATTAATATCAGACATGAAAACACAGATCCAGGAAGCTCAGAGAACATCAAGCAGGATAAATTCATTAAAAACATACACTCAGGCATATGATATTCAAACTGCAGAAAATAAATTTAAAAAAAAAAAACCTTGAAAGAAGCCAGAGGAAAAACACCTTACCTATAGAGAGGCAAAGATAAGAATAACAAACAACTTATCCTCAGAAACCATGTAAGCAAGAAGAGAGGGGAGTGAAATATTTTAAGTGGTGAGAGAAAATAAAAATCACCAATATAGAATTACATATGCTGCAAAATTATCCTTCAACAACAAAAGAGAACTAAAGACTTTCTCAGACAAAAATTAATGGAACTTATTACCAGTCGACCTGCCTCGCAAAAAATGTTAAAACAAATTCTTCAGAAAGAAGAAAAATGATATAGTTCAGAAACTTGAATTCACATTAAAAAAGGAAAAATGCTAGAGAAAGAAAAAGTGAAGGTAAAACAAAAACTTTTATTTTTCATATTTTCCAATGATCTAATAACAGGTAACAGTTTGCTCAAAATAACAATAGTAAAAATATATTCAATGATTATAGCTTATGAATAAGTGAAATGAATTACAGCAATGATGCAAGAGATGGGAGAGAAGAATTAGGAATATTTTGATATTTTAAGGTCCTACCCATGAAGTGATATACTGTTACATGAAAATAGAAATGGAATCATTGTAAATGTGTATCACAAATTCTAGGGCAACCACTAAAAAAGTTTCAAAAAGAAGTATAATTGATATATTAAGAAAGGGGAGAAAATCAAATCATAGAAAATGCTCAATTAATACCACAAAAGATAGGAAAAGAATGAGATACAAAATAGGAAGAACGGCAATAAATAAAAATCTTTAACAAATTTGGTACACATTAACCCAACTAAATCAATAATCACTTCGAATGTCAATGGGCTAAATTTACTAATTAAAAGACAGATATAGTAGATTAAAAAATAAGACCCAACTACATGTTGTCTACAAGAAACCCACTTTAAATATAAAAGTAGAGGGATACAGAAAGAACAACTTTGCTAATACTAATCAAATGAAAGCTGGGGTAGCTATATTAATTTTGGTACCAGAAAAAATAAAAGATCTAAAATCAATTCTCTAAGTGTTTACCTTAGAAAACTAGAAAAAGAAAAGTAAATTAAATCCAAAGTGAGCAGATGTAAAGAAATAATAAAAATTAGAGCAGAAATCCATGAAACTGAAAACAGGAAACTAATACAGAAAATGTATTAAACCAAAAGCCAGCTCTTTGAAAAGACCAATACAATTGATAAGTCTCTAGCCAGGATAATAGAGAAATAAGACATAAATTACCCATATCAGAAATCAAAAAGGGGATATTGCTACAGATCCCATGGGCATTCAAAGGATAATAATGGAATAGTATGAACTCTTTGCCCACAAATTTGATAACATAGATAAAATGGACCAATTCTTGGAAGGCACAATCTGCCAAAACTCACACAATAATATGAAAAACAAGAAACGGGGAAAGTATTCCCTATTAATAAATGGTCCTGGGAAAACTGGCTAGCCATATGTAGAAACCTGAAACTGGATCCCTTCCTTACACCTTATACAAAAATTAATTCAAGATGGATTAAAGAATTAAACTTTAGACCTAAAACCATAAAAACCCTAGAAGAAAACCTAGGCCATATCATTGAGGACATAGGCATGGGCAAGGACTTCATGACTAGAACACTAATATATATACACATATATACAGGTTATATAGATAATTATATATTTTATATATATATAATTAATATATATTAATTATACTTTAAGTTCTAGGGTACTTGTGCACAATGTACAGATTTGATACGTAGGTATACATGTGCCATGTTGGTTTGCTGCACCCATCAACTCATCATTTACATTAGGTATTTCTCCTAATGCTATCCCTCCCCCAGTCCCCCACCCGGCAACAGGCCCCAGTGTGAGATGTTCCCTGCCCTGTGTCCAAGTGTTATTGTTCAATTCCCACCTAAGAGTGAGAACATGTGGTGTTTGGTTTTCTGTCCTTGTGATAGTTTGCTGAGAATGATGGTTTCCAGCCTCATCCATGTCCCTGCAAAGGACATGAACTCATCCTTTTTTATGGCTGCATAGTATGCCTTGTTGTATATGTGCCACATTTTTTTAATCTAGTCTATCATTGATGGACATTTGGGTTGGTTCCAAGTCTTTGCTATTTGAATAGTGTCACAATAAACATAAGTGTGCATGTATCTTTATAGTAGCATGATTTATAATCCTTTGGGTATATACCCAGTAATGGGATTTCTGGGTTAAATGGTAATTCTAGTTCTAGATCCCTGAGGAATCACCACACTGTCTTCCACAGTGGTTGAACTAATTTACAGTCCCACCAACAGTGTAAAAGCATTCCTATTTCTCCACATCTTCTCCAGCATCTGTTGTTTCCTGACTTTTTAATGACTGCCATTCTAACTGGCATGAGATGGTATCTCATTGTGGTTTTTGATTTGCATTTCTCTGACGACCAGTGATGATGAGCATTTTTTCATGTGTCTTTTGGCTGCATAGATGTCTTCTTTTGAGTAGTGTCTGTTCATATGCTTTGTCCACTTTTTGATGGGGTTGTTTTTTTCTTGTAAATTTGTTTGAGGTCTTTGTAGATTCTGGATATTACCCCTTTATCAGATGGGTAGATTGCAAAAATTTTCTCCCATTCTGTAGGTTGCCTGTTCACTCTGATGGTAGTTTCTTTTGCCATGCCAAAGCTCTTAAGTTTAATTAGATACCACGTGTGTATTTTGGCTTTTGTTGCCATTGCTTTTAGTGTTCTAGGCATGAAGTTCTTGCCCATGCCTATGTCCTCAATGATATGGCCTAGGTTTTCTTCTAGGGTTTTTATGGTTTTAGGTCTAACATTTAAGTCTTTAATCCATCTTGAATTAATTTTTGTATAAGGTGTAAGGAAGGGATCCAGTTTCAGCTTTCTACATATGGCCAGCCAGTTTTCCCAGGACCATTTATTAATAGAGAATACTTTCCCCATTTTTTGTTTTTGTCAGGTTTGTCAAAGATCAGCTGGTTGTAGATGTGTGGTGTTATTTCTGAGGCCTCTGATCTGTTCCATTGGTCTATATCTCTGTTTTGGTACCAGTACCATGCTGTTTTGGTTACTGTAGCTTTGTAGTATAGTTTGAAGTCAGGTACTGTGATGACTCCAGCTTTGTTCTTTTTGTTTAGGATTGTCTTGCCTATACGGGCTCTTTTTTGGTTCCATATGAATTTTATTTTATTTTTTATTATACTTTAAGTTCTAGGGTACATGTGCACAATGTGCGGGTTTGTTACATATGTACACATGTGCCATGTTGGTGTGCTGCACCCATTAACTCATCATTTACATTAGGTATATCTCCCAATAGCTATCCCTCCCCCTTCCCCCCACCCCATGACAGGCCCTGGTGTGTGATGCTCCCCCCTGTGTCCAAGTGTTCTCATTGTTCAATTCCTACCTATGAGCGAGAACGTGCGGTGTTTGGGTTTTCTGTCCTTGTGATAGTTTGCTGAGAATGATGGTTTCCAGCTTCATCCATGTCCCTACAAAGGACATGAACTCATCATTTTTTATGGCTGCATAGTTTTCCATGGTGTATATGTGCCACATTTCCTCAATCCAGTCTATCATTGATGGACATTTGGGTTGGTTCCAAGTCTTTGCTATTGTGAATAGTGCCCCAATAAACATACGTGTGCATGTGTCTTTATAGCAACATGATTTATAATCCTTTGGGTATATACCCAGTAATGGGATGGCTGGGTCAAATGGTATTTCTAGTTCTAGATCCTTGAGGAATCACCACACTGTCTTCCACAATGGTTGAACTAGTTTACAGTCCCACCAACAGTGTAAAAGTGTTCCTATTTCTCCACATCCATATGAACTTTAAAGTAGTTTTTTCCAATTCTGTGAAGAAAGTCACTGATAGCTTGATGGGGATGGTATTGAATCTATAAATTACTTTGGGCAGTATGGCCAGTTTCACGATATTGCTTCTTCCTATCCATGAGCATGGAATATTCTTCCATTTTATGGTGTCCTCTTTTATTTAGTTGAGCAGTGGTTTGTAGTGCTCCTTGAAGAGGTCCTTCATATCCCTTGTAAGTTGGATTCCTAGGTATTTTATTCTCTTTGTAGCAATTGTGAATGGGAGTTCACTCATGATTTGGCTCTCTGTTTGTCTGTTATTGGTGTAGAAGAATGCTTGTGATTTTTGCACATTGATTTTGTATCCTGAGACATTGCTGAAGTTGCTTATCAGCTTAAGGACATTTTGGTCTGAGATGATGGGGTTTTCTAAATATCCAGTCATGTCATCTGCAAAAGGGACAATTTGACTTTCTCTTTTCCTGATTGAATACCCTTTATTTCTTTCTCCTGCCTGATTGCCCTGGCCAGAACTTCCAACACTATGTTGAATAGGAGTGGTGAGAGAGAGCATCCTTGTCTTGTGCCAGTTTTCAAAGGGAATGCTTCCAGTTTTTGCCCATTCAGTATGATACCGGCTGTGGGTTTGTCATAAATAGCTGTTGTTATTTTGAGATATGTTCCATCAATACCTAGTTTATTGAGAGTTTTTAGCCTGAAGGACTGTTGCATTTTTTCAAAGGCCTTTTCTGCACCTATTGAGATAATCATGTGGTTTTTGTCTTTGGTTCTGTTTATGTCATGAATTATGTTTATAGATTTGTGTATGTTGAACCAGCCTTGCATTCCAGGGATGAAGACAACTTGATCGTGGTGGATAAGCTTTTTGATGTGCTGCTGGATTCAGTTTGCCAGTATTTTATTGAGCATTTTCGCATTGATGTTCCTCAGGGATATTGGTCTAAAATTCTTTTTTTTGGTTGTGTCTCTGGCAAGCTTTGATATCAGGTTGATGTTGGCCTCATCAAATGAGTTAGGGAGGATTCCCTCTTTCTATTCATTGGAATCGTTTCAGAAGGAATGCTACTAGCTCCTCTTTGTATCTCTGGTAGAATTCGGCTGTGAATCGGTCTGATTCTGGACATTTTTTGGTTGGTAGGCTATTAACTATTGCCTCAATTTCAAAGCCTGCTATTGGTGTATTCAGTGATTCAACTTCTTCCTTGTTTAGTCTTGGGAGGGTGGATGTGTCCAGGAATTTATCCATTTCTTCTAGATTTTCTAGTTTATTTGCGTAGAGGTGTTTATAGTATTCTCTGATGGTAGTTTGTATTTCCGTGGGATCGGTGGTGATATCCCCTTTATCATTTTTTATTGCGTCTATTTGATTCTTCTCTCTTTTCTTCTTTATTAGTCTTACTAGTGGTCTATCAATTTTGTTGATCTTTTCAAAAAACCAGCTCCTGGATTCATTGATTTTTTGAAGGGTTTTTTGTGTCTCTATCTCTTTCAGTTCTGTTCTGATCTTAGTTATTTCTTGCCTTCTGCTAGCTTTTGAATTTGTTTGCTCTTGCTTCTCTAGTTCTTTTAATTGTGATGTTATGGTGTCTATTTTAGATCTTTCTTGCTTTCTCTTGTGGGCATTTAGTGCTATAAATTTCCCTCTACACACTACTTTAAATGTGTCCCAGAGATTCTGGTACATTGTGTCTTTGTTCTCGCTGGTTTCAAAAAACATCTTTATTTCTGCCTTCATTTCATTATTTACCCAGCAGTCACTCAGGAGCAAGTTCTTCAGTTTCCATGAAGTTGTACAGTTTTGAGTGAGTTTCTTAATTCTGAGTTCTAATTTGATTGCACTGTGGTCTGAGAGACAGTTTGTTGTGATTTCTGTTCTTTTAAATTTGCTGAGGAGTGCTTTACTTCCAATTATGTGGTCAATTTTAGAATAAGTGCAATGTGGTGCTGAGAAGAATGTATATTCTGTTGACTTGGGGTGGAGAGTTCTGTAGATGTCTATTAGGCCTGCTTGTTGCAGAGCTGAGTTCAAGTCCTGGATATCCTTGTTAACCTTCTGTCTTGTTGATCTGTCTAATATTGACAGTGGGGTGTTAAATTCTCCCATTATTATTGTGTGGGAGTCTAAGTCCTTTGTAGGTCTCTAAAACTTGCTTTATGAATCTGGGTGTTCATGTATTGGGTGCATATATATTTAGGATAGTTAGCTCTTCTTGTTGAATTGATCCCTTTACCATTATGTAATGGCCTTCATTGTCTCTTTTGATCTTGGTTGGTTCAAAGTCTGTTTTATCAGAGACTAGGATTGCAACCCCTGCTTTTTTTTTTTTGCTTTCCATTTGCTTGGTAGATCTTCCTCCATCCCTTTATTTTGAGCCTGTGTGCATCTTTGCACGTGAGATGGGCCTCCTGAATACAACACCCTTATGGGTCTTGAGTCTTTATCCAATTTGCCAGTCTGTGTCTTTTAATTGGGGCATTTAGCCCATTTACTTTTAAGGTTAATATTGTTATGTGTGAATTTGATCCTGTCATTATGATGTTAGCTGGTTATTATGCCTGTTAAGTGATGCAGTTTCTTCATAGCATTGATGGTCCTTACAATTTGGCATGTTTTTGCAGTGGCTGGTAGTAATTGTTTCTTTCCATGTTTAGTGCTTCCTTCAGGAGCTCTTGTAAGGCAGGCCTGATGGTGACAAAATCTTCCATCATTTGCTAGTCTGTAAAGGATTTTATTTCTCCTTCATTTATGAAGCTTAATTTGGCTGGATATGAAATTCTGGGTTGAAAATTCTTTTCTTTAAGAATGTTGAATATTGGCCTCCACTCTCTTCTGGCTTGTAGGGTTTCTGCCCAGAGATCCGCTGTTAGTCTGGTAGGCTTCCCGTTGTGGGTAACTCAACCTTTCTCTCTGGCTGCCCTTAACACTTTTTCCTTCATTTCAACCTTGGTAAATCTGACAATTATGTGTATTGGGGTTGGTCTTCTCAAGGAGTATCTTTATGATGTTCTCTGTATTTCCTGAATTTGAATGTTCGCCTGCCTTGTTAGGTTGGGGAAGTTCTCCTGGATAATATCCTGAAAAGTGTTTTTCAACTTGGTTCCGTTCTTCCCATCACTTTCAGTACACCAATCAAATGTAGATTTGGTCTTTTCACATATTCCCTATTTCTTGGAGGCTTTGTTCGTTTCTTTTTACTCTTTTTTGTCTAACCTTGTCTTCTTGCTTTATTTCATTAATTTGATCTTCAATCACTGATACCCTTTCTTCCACTTGATTGAATCAGCTATTGAAGCTTGTGCATGCATTACAAAGTTCTCATGCCATGGTTTTCAGCTCTATCAGGTCATTTAAGGTCATCTCTACACTGTTTGTTCTAGTTACCCATTCGTCTAATCTTTTTAAAGGTTTTTAGCTTCCTTGCGATGGTTTTGAACTTCCTCCTTTAGCTCGGAAAAATTTGTTATTCCTGACCTTCTGAAGCCTACTCTGTCAACTCATCAAAGTCATTCTCTGTCCAGCTTTCTTCCATTGCTGGTGATGAGTTGCGATCTTTTGGAGAAGAGGCACTCTGATTTTTAGAATTTTCAGCTTTTCTGCTCTGTTTTCTCCCCATCTTTGTGGTTTTATCTACCTTTGGTCTTTGATGTTGGTGACCTACAAATGGGGTTTTCGTGTAGATGACCTTTTTGTTGATGTTGATGCTATTCCTTTCTGTTTGTTAGTTTTGCTTCTAACAGTCAGGTCTGTCAACTGCAGGTGTGTTGGAATTTGCTGGAGGTCCACTCCCCACCCTGTTTGCCTGGGTATCACCAACGGAGGCTGCAGAACAGCAAATATGCAGAACAGCAAATATTGCTGCCTGACCCTTCCTCTGGAAGCTTCGTCCCTGAGGGGCACCTGCCTATATGAGGTGTCTGTTGGCCCCTACTGGGAGATGTCTCCTGTTTGGCTACACAGGGGTCAGGGACCCACTTGCAGAAGCAGTCTGTTCATTCTCAGAACACAAACGCTGTGCTGGGAGAACCAGTGCTCTCTTCAGAGCTGTCAGACAGGGATGTTTAAGTCTGCAGAAGTTGTCTGCTGCCTTTTGTTCAGCTATGCCCTGCCCACAGAGGTGGAGTTTAGAGGCAGTAGGCCTTCTTGAGCTGCGGTGGGCTCCGCCCAGTTCAAGCTTCCTGGCCACTTTGTTTACCTACTCAAGCCTCAGCAATGACGGACGCCCCTCCCCCAGCCAGGCTGCCGCCTTGCAGTTTGATCTCAGACTGCTGCGCTAGCAGTGAGCAAGGCTCTGTGGGCATGGGACCCACTTAGCCAGGCATGGGAGCAAATCTCCTCATCTGCTGGTTGCTAAGATCTTGGGAAAAGCACAGCATTTGGGCAGGAGTGTCCCATTTTTCCAGATAGTCTGTCATGGCTTCCCTTGGCTAGGAAAAAGAAATCCCCTGACCCCTTGTGCTTCCCAGGTGAGGCAACACCCCACCCTGCTTCAGCTCACCCTCTCTGGGCTGCACCCACTGTCCAACCAGTCCCAGTGAGACGAACCAGGTACCTCAGTTGGAAATGCAGAAATCACCTGTCTTCTGCATCGATCATGCTGGGAGCTGCAGACCAGAGCTGTTCCTATTTGGCCATCTTCTTCCCTCCACCCCTGCCTCGAATAGACCTATATATTTTTTTAAAATTGTGATAACTAACCTAAAAGCCTTGACTACACCATTATGCAATCTATGCATGAAACAAAATTACCCTTGTGCACCATAAGTTTATACAAATTTTAATTTTTTTAATTTTTAATTTTTGTGGGTGCATAGTAGGTATATATATTTATGGGGTATGTAATATGTTTTGATACAGGCATGCAATATGAAATAAGCACATCATGAATAGGGTATCCATCCTCTCAAGCATTTATCCATTGAGTTGCAAACAATCCAATTACACACTTTAAGTTATTATGAAATGTAGTTATAATTGACTATAGTCATCCTGTTATCAAATAGTAAATCTTATTCATTATTTCTAGCTTTTTTTAGTACCCATTAATCATCCCAACCTTCTCCCCTGTGAACCCCTGACTACCCTTCCCAACTCTGGTAATGATCCTTCTACTTTCTATATCCATGAGTTACATTGTTTTGACTTTTAGATGCCACAAATAAGTGAGAACATCTGATGTTTGTCATTCTGTGCCTGGCTTATTTCACTTAACAAAATGATCTCCAGTTCCGTCTATGTTGTTGTAAATGATGAATCTCATTCTTTTTATGGCTGAAAAGTACTCCATTGTATATATGTACCACAGTTTCTTTATTCATTCATCTGTTGATGGAAACTAAGTTTCTTCCAAATCTTATTGTAGACAGTGCTGTAACAAACATAGGAGTGTAGACATCTCTTCCATACATTGATTTTCTTTCCTTTGGGTATATATACAACAGTGAGATTGCTGGATCATATGGGAGCTCAATTTGTGTTTCTTGAGGAACCTCCAAACTGTTCTCCATAGTGGTTGTACTAATCTACATTCCCACCAACAGTGTACAAGTGTTCCCTTTTCTCCATATCCTCACCAGCATTTGTTATTGCCTGTCTTTTGGATATAAGCCATTTTAACTGGAGTGAGGTGATATCTCATTGTAGTTTTGATTTGCATTTCTCTGATGATCAATGATACTGTGCACCTTTTCATGTGTGTGTTTGCCATTTGTATGTCTTGAGAAATATCTTTCACCCATGTTTTGATTAAATTATTATGTTTTTTCCTATAGAGTTGTTTGAGCTCCTTAAATACTCTGATTACTAACCCCTTGTCAAATAGGTATTTTGCAAATTTTTTCTCCCATTCTATAGGTTGTCTCTTCACTTTGTTGATTGTATTCTTTGTTGTGCAGAAGCTTTTTAACTTGATGTGATCACATTTGTCCATTTTTGCTTTGGTTGCCTGGGCTTGTGGGGTATTGCCCAAGAAATTTTTGCCCAGACCAATGTCCTAGAGATTTCCTCCAATGTTTTCTTGTAGTAACTTCATGGTTTGAGGTCTTGGATTTAAATCTTTAATCCATTTTGATTTTTTAAAATATAGCAATAGTTAGGAGTCTAGTTTCATTCTTCTGCTTATGGATATCCAGTTTTCCCAGCACCATTTATTGAAGATACTGTCTTTTCCCCAGTGTATGTTCTTGGCACATTTGTTGAAAATGAGTTCACTATAGGTGTGTGAATTTGTTTCTGTGTTCTCTATTCTGCTCCATTGGTCTCTGTCTCTGTTTTTATGCTAGTACCATGCTGTTTTGGTTATTATAGCTATGTAGTATAATTTGAAGTCAGGTAATGTGATTCCTACAGCTTTGTTCTTTTTGCTTAGAATAGCTTTGGGTATTCTGGTTCCATGTAAACTTTAGGATTGTTTTTTCTATTTCTGTGAAGAATGTTATTGGTATTTGAAAGAGATTCCATTGAATCTATATATTACTTTGGGTTATATAGACATTTTAATAATAGTGATTCTTCCAATCTATGAACATGAAATATTTTTTCATTTTTTGATGTCCTCTTCAATTTCTTTCATTAGTGATTTATAGTTTTTATTATAGAGGTCTCTCTTTTTTTGGTTAATTCCTATATATTTAATTTTATGTATGGCTATTGTAAATGATTGTTTTTTTATTTCTTTTTCACATTGCTCACTGGTGGCATTCAGAAATGTTACTGATTTTTGTCTGTTGATTTTGTATCCTGCAACTTTACTGAATTTATCAGTTCTAATTGTTTCCTTGTGGAATCTTTAGGTTTTTCCCAAGTATAAGATCATATCATCTGCAAACAAGGATAATTTGAATTCTTCCTTTCCCTTTTTTTTCTTCTTTTTGAGACAGAGTCTTGTTGTGTCACCCAGGCTGGAGTGCAGTGGCATTATCTCGATTCGCTGCAATCTCCACCTCCTGGGTTCAAGCAATTATTGTGTCTCAGCCTCCCAAGTAGCTAGGACTACAGGAGTGCACCACCACACCTGGCTAATGCTTTGTGTTATTAGTAGAGACAGGGTTTTGCCATGTTGCCCAGGCTGGTCTTGAATGCCTGAGCTCAAGCAATCCACCCTTCTTGGTCTCCCAAAATGCTGGGATTATAGGTGTGAGCCACTGCAACCAGCCTTAATTCTTCCTTTCCAGTTTGGATGCCCTTCATGTTTTTCTCTTGTCTCATTGCTCTAGCTAGGACTTCCAGGATTATGTTGAATAACATTGGTGACAGTGGGCATACCTGTCATGTTCCAGATCTTAGAAGAAAGGCTTTCATTTTTTTCCCCATTCAGTATACCAGCTATGGGTCTGTCATATATGGCTTTTATTATGGTGAGGTATAGTCCTTCTATACCCTGTTATTTTAGGGTTTTTATCATAAAGCAATGTTGAATTTTACCAAATGCTTTTTCATCATCATTGAAATGATTATGTGGTTTTTATCCTTCATTCTGATGATATGACATATCACATCAATTGATTTGCATATGTTGAACCATACTTGCATCCCAGGGATAAATCCCACTTGGTCATAGTGAATAAGCATTCTGATGTACTGTTAAATTCAGTTTGCCAGTATTTTGTTGAGGATGTTTGCATCAATATTCACCAGAGATATTGGCCTGTAGTTTTCTTTTTTTGATTTGTCTTTGTCTGGTTTTGGTATCAGGGTAATACTGGCCTCACAGGATGAGTTTGGAAGTATTCTTTCCTCCTCTATTTTTCTGAATAGTTTGAGTAGGACTGGTATTAGTTCTTGTTTGGTAAAATTCAGGATTGAAGCCCTGATGTCCTGGGCTTTTCTTTACTATGAGACTTTTTATTAATATCATGGCTTTGACCTCATTACTTGTTATTGGTCTGTTCTGGTTTTGGATTTCTTCTTGACTCAATTTTGGTAGGCTGTATGTGGCTAGGAATTTGTGCATTTCTTCTAGATTTTCCAATTTATTGGCATATAGTTGCTCACAGTAGCTACTAATGATCCTTTGAATTTCTGCAGTATCAGCTAGAATGTCTCCCTCTTCATTTCTGATTTTATTTGATTGGATCTTCTCTTTTTTTTCTTAGTCTAGCTAAAGGTTTATCAATTTTGTTTAACTTTTCAAAGAAACAACTTTTTGTGCCATTCATCTTTTGTATTCTCTCTCTCAATTCAATTTCATTTATTTCTGCTCTGATCTTTATTATTTCCTTTCTTCTACTAATTTTGGGTTTGGTTTGCTCTGGCTTTTCTGGTTCTTTAAGATGCATCGTTAGATAGTCTATTTGAAATTTTCCCTCTTCTTTTGATATAGACACCTATAGCTATAAAATTCTATCTTACTATTGTTTTTGCTATATTCCATAGGTTTTGCTATGTTGTGTTTCATTATCATTTGTTTCAATAAAATTTTTAATTTCCTTATTAATTTCTTCATTGACCCACTGGTCATTTAGGAGCATATATTTTAACTTCCATCTATTTCTATATTTTCCAAAATTCCTCGTTATTAATTTCTAGTTTTATTCCATTGTGGTCAGAGAAGATACTTGATATTATTTCAATTTTTTGAATGTTTTAAGACTTGTTTTGTGATGTAACATATGGTCTATCCTTGAGAATAACTCATGTGCTGAGGAAAAGAATGTGTATTCTGCAGCTGTTGGATGAAATATTCTATAAATATCTATTAGATCCATTTGGTGTATAGTGCAGATTAAGTCTGCTGTCTGTTTGTTGATTTCCTGTCTGGAACACTGGTCTAATGCTGAAAGTGGGGTGTTGAAGTCTCTAGCTATTATTGTATTGGGGCCTATCTCTCTTTTTACCTCTAATAATATTTCCTTCATATATCTGGGTGCATCAGTGTTGGGTGCATATATATATTTAAAATTGTTATATCCCTGTGATGGTTAATATTGTCAACTTGATTGGCTTGAAGGCTGCAAAGTATTGTTTCTGGATGTATCTGGGTGTTTGTAGGGTTGCCAGAAGAGATTAACATTTGAGTCAGTGGACTGGGAGACAAAGACCCACCCTCAAGAAGACCCATCCACAGTGTGGGTGGGCACCATCCAATCAGCTGCCAGCATGGGTAGAAAAAGCAGGCAGAAGAAGGTAGAAGAAGCTGACTTGCTGAGTCTTTCAGCTTTCATCTTTCTCTCATTCTGGATGCTTCTGATCTCAAACATCAGACTCCAAGTTCTTTGGCTTTTAGACTGTTGGACTCACACCAGTAGTTTGCCAGGGGCTCTCAGGACTTTGGCCACAGACTGAAAGCTACACTGTCAGCTTCCCTTCTTTTGAGATTTTGGGACTCGGACTGAGCCACTACTGGCTTCCTTACTCCTCAACTTGCAAACGGCCTGTCATGGGACTTCATCTTGTGATTGTGTGAGTCAATTCTCCTTAATAAACTCCTTCATTTATACATATATTCTTTAGTTCTGTCCCTCTAGAGAACCCTAATAGAATCATCTTGCTGAATTGACCTCTTTGTCATTATACAGTGACCTTCTTTGTATCTTCTTACAGTTTTTAATCTTGAAATCTATTTTGTCTTATATAAGCATAGCAACTCCTACTCCTTTGATTTCCATTGGCACGGAATATCATTTTCCATCCCTTTTGTAGTCTATATGTGTCTTTATAGGTGAAGTGTGTTTCTTGTATGCAACAGACCAATAGGTATTGTTTTTTTTCACCCATTCAGCCAGTCTATGACTTTTGATTGGAAAATTTAGTCCATTTACCTTCAATGTTATTATTGACAAGAACTTACTCCTGCCATTTGATTATTTGTCTTCTGTTTGTTTTGTGCTGTTCTCTTCCTTCTTTCTTTCATTCCTGATTTTGTGAAGATGATTTTCTCTAATAATATGATTTAGTTCCTTGCCTTTTATTTTTTGTGTATTTGTTGTATGTTTTTTGGTTTGAGGCTACCATGAGGTTTGCAAATACTATTTTATAATCCACTTTTAACCTGAAAACAACTTAACAGTATTTGCATAAACAAACAAGAAAAAGAAAACTAATAAAACTTGCTTTAACTTTGTCCTCCCACATTTTAACTTTTTATTGTTTCTATTTATATCTTGTTATACTGACTGTGTCTTAAAAAGTTGTTGAGTTGTTATTTTTGATTGGTTCATTGTTTAGTCTTTCTACTTGGGACAAGTATAGTTTACATGCCACAATTACAATGTTATAATATTCTGTATTTTTCTTTGTACTTACTATTATCAGTAAGTTTTATACCTTCAGGTGATTATCTATTACTCATTACTATCCTTTTCTATTTGATTGAAGTACTCCCTTTGGCATTTCTTGTAGGATGGTTGTGGTATTAATGAACTCTCTCAACTTTTGTTTGTCAGGGAAAAACATTTCTTTCTCCTTCATGTTTGAAGGACATTTTTGCCAGATATACTAATCTGGGGTTAAAGGTTTTTTCCCTTCAGCATTTTGAATACGTCATGCCACTCTCTCCTGGCCTGTAAGGTTTCCACTGAAAAGTTTGCTGCCAGACATATTGGAGCTCCATAGTATTTTGTTTCTTTCTCTTGCTGCTTTTAGAATGCTTTCTTTATCCTTGACCTTTGGGAGTTTCATTATAAAATGCCTCGATGTACTCTTGTTTGGGTTAAATCTGCTTGCTGTTTAACCTTCTTGTACCGGGATATTGATATTTTCCTCTAAGTTTGGAAAGTTCTCATTATTATCCTTTTGAATAAACTTTCTACCCCTATCTTTTTCTCTAACTCCTCTTTAAGGCCAATAACTGTTAGATTTTCCCTTTTGAGGCTATTTTCTAGATCCTGTAGGTGTGCTTCATTGTTTTTTATTCTTTTCTTTTGTCTTTTCTGACTGTGTATTTCAATTAGTCTGTCTTCAAGCTCACTAATTTTCTTCTGCTTGATTAACTCCACTATTCAAGGACTCTGATGCATTCCTCAGTATGCCAATTGCATTTTTCAACTCCAGAATTTCTGCTTGATTCTTTTAAATTATTTCAACATCTTTGTTAAATTTATCTGATAGAATTCTGAAGTCCTTCTCTGTGTTATCTTGAATTTCTCTGAGTTTCTTTAACATGGGTATTTTGAATTCTCTACCTGAAATGTCACATAACTCTGTTTCTCCAGGACTGGTCCCTCGTGCCTTATTGAGTTCATTTGGTGTGTCATGTTTTCCTAGATGGTGTTGATGCTAGTAGATGTTCTCCGCTGTCTGGGCATTGAAGAGCTCAGTATTTATTGTGGTATTCACTATCTGGGCTTATTTGTAGCTGTCCTTCCTTGGAAGGCTTTCCAGATATTTGAAAGAACATGGATGTTGTGATCTAAGTTGTTTCTGCTTTCAGGGGCACCCTAAGTCTAGTAACACTGTGGTTCTTAAAAGATGTCTTAAAACTTAATAAGAAAACATACTCACAAAAACCTGACCTTAAAATGTACAAAAGACCTGAACAGAGACCTCTCCAGAGAAGATATACGGATGGCAAATAAACATATGAGAGATGCTCACCATCATATATTATTAGGTTATTGCAAATTAAAACAACAGTGAGATACTACCACATATCTAACAGAATGGCCAAAATCCAAAACACTGACAATGCTAAATACTCATGAGCATGTGGAACAACAAGAACTCTCATTCATTGCTTGTAGTAATACAAAAGGTACAGCCACTTTGGAAGACAATCTGTCAGTGTCTTTCAAAACTAAACACACTCTCAAATATAACAACATGGATGAACCTGAAGGACATTTTGCTAAGTGAAATAAACCAGATACAGAAAGACAAATACTGCATTAATTCATTCATATTTGAAATCTAAAAAGGCTGAACTCATAGAAGTGGAGAGTCAAATGATGATTACTAGAGGCTAGGAGGCTGAGGGAGGAAATGGGAGATGGTGATCAAAGAGTACAAAGTTTCAGACAGACAGGAACAATAAGTTTTGAGATCTATTGCACGGCAGGGTGACTACAGTCAATAATAATGTACAGTATATTTCTAAATAACTAAAAGTAAATTTCAAATGCTTCAACATAAAAAATGGTAGGTAAGTGACATGATCGCTATGCTGATTAGCTTGATGTAATCATTTTACACTGTATAAATCTATCAAAACATCACATTGGAATCCACAAATGCATATAATTACAATTTGTCAATTAAAAGTAATATCATTAAAATGTTTAAAAACTAAATACACTTTTATGATACAATCTAGCAATCACGATCTTTAGCATTTATCCAAGTAAGTTGAAAACTTACGTGCACACAAAAACCTGAACATGGATATTTATAGCAGCTTTATTCACAATTGCCAGCAACAAAAACGTCCTTCAATGGGTAAATGGATAAATTGTAGTAGATACAGATAATGAGATGTTACTCACTAATAAAAACAATAAGCTATCAAGCTAATGAAAAGATATTGAGGAAACGTAAATGCATATTACTAAGTGAAAAATGCCAATCTGAAAAGGATACATACTGTATGATTCCAACTGTATGACATTCTGGAAAAAGCAAAACTATGGGGACAGTAAAAAGATCACTGGTTGCCAGGATTTAGGAGGGAGGGAGGAATGAATAGGTGATAGGTGGAGCATGGAAAATTTTTTTTTTTTTTTTTGAGACAGGGTCTTGCTCTATCACCCACACTGGAGTGCAGTGGTGCAATGTGGACTCACTGCAAACTCCACCTTTCGAGTTCAAGTGATTCTCCAGGCTCAGGCTCCTGAATAGCTGAAAATGCAGGCGTCCACCACCACACCCAGCTAATTTTTGTATTTTTATAGTAGAGGTAGGGTTTCACCATGTTGGCCAGGCTGGTCTCAAACTCCTGACCTTAAGTGATCCACCCACCTTGGCCTGCTAAAGTGCTGGGATTACAGGCATGAGCCACCATGCCCAGCTGAGCACAGATAATTTGTAGGACACTGAAAATACTCTGTATGATAGACTAATGGTGGATACATGCCATCAGATATTTATCCAAACTTTTAGAATGTACAACACTAAAAGTGAACCCTAATGTATACTATAACCTTTGGGTGATAATATGTCAATATAGGTTCATCAACTGCAACAAATGTACCACTCTGGTACAGGATATTGATAATGGTGAAGGCTATGTATGTGGGAGTAGAGGCAGAGTAGATGGGAAATCTATAACCTTCCTTTCAATTTAGTGGTGAAATTAGAATTGAGCTAAAAACTAAAGCTTACTTTTAAAAAATCACTGAGACATATTAAAGACAAAGTAATTAAATGGAAAGCTATACAATGTTTGTGAACTATTAATAGAAAACTCAATATTGTAAAAATGACAATTATCCCTATTGCATTAGCATCATGCAATATGCTGATTGCAATGATGATCAGCATCATCACAATCAAAATTCTAGCTAGTATTTTAAAAATATAAATTGATAGGCTACTTGTAAAATGTATATACAAATGCAAAAGGCCATGAATATCCAAGAATAACCTGAAAAAGAATAAAGCTGGAGGACTTATGCTACCGGACATGAAAACATATTCAAAACTATAATAATTAAAATAGAATGTTTTGCCTAAGGATAGACAAATATATAAATGGAATACAATCAAAACTGTCTCACACATATATGGCCACTTAATTTAACTGTAATCTAAATATAAAAGTAATACCACAAATTTCTAGGAGATAGGAAAATATTGTTATGACTTGAGTAGACAAAGATTTTTTAAGCAGGACAGTAGGCACTAACCATAATGAGAAGGACTGATGAACTGGACTACAGTTGACCTTTGACTAACAAGGGTTTGAGCTATGCAGGCCCATTTATATGCAGAGTTTTTCAATAAATGTAGTGGAAAATTTTTTGGAGATTTGCCACAATTTGAAAAAACTCACACATGGACCATGTAGTGTAGTCCAAAAATATATTTTTAAAAAAGAAACAGTTACGTATGTCATGAATGCACAAAATATATGTAGATACCAATGTTTTATCATTTAATACTATAAAATATATACAAATCTATTATAAAAAGTTAAAATTTAACAAAACTTTGGCATACAAACACAAGACCTTACATGGCAATATTCACAGTTGAGAGAAATGTAAACAAACATAAAGATACAGTATTAAATCATAAATGCATAAAATTAACTGTATTCCATACTGTACTACTGTAACCATTTTGTAGCTACCTCCTGTTGCTGTTCTGCTGAGCTCAAGTGTTGCACGTATCTACTTAAAACACAATGTGATGCTAATCATCTCTGCTTGAGCAGTTCCTCTCTCCAGTAAATTGTTTATTGCAATAAAAATTCCTTAGGTATATTTCCCCGTGTCTAGCGCCATACCATAAACCTAGAATAACACCAAAAGGACCCATATGAAATGCCACTAGTGATGCTGGAAGTGCTCCCAAAAAGCAGAGAAAAAGTCACGACATTCCAATAAAAAGTTGAATTGTTTGATATGTACCATAGAATGAGGTCTGCAGCTGTAGTTGCCCACCATGTCAGATAAACAATTCATCTTGTAAACAGACAATGTAAACTTAAGATATTGAGCAATATTACACAGTACTAAAAATGCATTCTCTCTTCCTCATGATTTTTTAAATAACATTTTTCTCTAGCTTACTTTATCATAAGAATACATTATATAATACATATAGCATAAAAATGTGTGTTAATCAACTGTTTATCGGTAAGGTTTTCAGTCAACAATTGGCTATTCATAGTTAAGTTTTTGAGTCGTCAAAAGTTAAACACTTTTTTTTTTTTTTTTTTGAGACGGAATTTTGCTCTTGTCACCCAGGCTGGAGTGCAATGGCGCAATCTCGGCTCACCGCAACCGGTGCCTCCTGGGTTCAGTTGACTCTCCTGCCTCAGCCTCCCAAGTAGCTGGGATTACAGGCACGTGAGACCACGCCCAGCTAATTTTTTGTATTTTTAGTAGAAATGGGGTTTCACCATGTTAGCCAGGCTGGTCTTGAACTCCTGACCTCAGGTGATCCACCCACGTCGGCCTCCCAAAGTGCTGGGATTACAGGCATAAGCCACCGCGCTGGGCCAAACACGTATTTTTCACCTCATGGAGGTAAAAACCCCCATGTTGTTCAAGGGTCAATTGTACATTAAAATTAAGCACTTCTGTTCACCAAAAGAGATATTTAAAAGGCAAGCCAAAGAGTAGAAAAAGTTCTTTGCAGTATATGTATAATTTGTATAGATATATTTTAAAATCCTACAAAATAATAATAAGAAGAAGGTAACTCAATAGAAAAAAATATGGGCACAAAACTTCAACAAGCACTTTCCAAAAGAGGATATTCTGAACGGCTGATAAATGTTTGAAAAGGTGCTCAACTTTATTAATTTTCAAGGAAATGCAAATTAACACCACCATAAAACACTGCTGTGTAACTACCAGAATGGCAGTATTTATAAAATAAATGCTATTGTGTATATATAAGGTACATAACATGATGCTATAAGATATATAGTAAAATGGTTTCTGTAGTGGAACAAATTAACATATCCATCATCGGCCAGGCATGGTGGCTCACGCCTGTAATCCCAGTACTTTGGGAGGCCGAGGCAGGCAGATCACCTGAGGTCGGGAGTTCAAGATCAGCCTGATCGACATGGTGAAACCCTGTCTCTACTAAAAATACAAAAAATTAGCCAAATGTGGTGGCAGGCACCTGTAGTCCCAGCTACTCGGGAGGCTGAGGAAGGAGAATAGCTTGAACCCAGGAGGTGGAGGTTGCAGTCAGCCGAGATTGTGCCATTACACTCCTGCCTAGGTGACAGAGCAAGACTCTGTCTTTAAAAAAAATATGATGATAATAATAATTTGCTGGGTGTGGTGGCAGGCGCTTGGAGTCCCACCTACTTGGGAGGCTGAGCTGAGGCAGGAGAATTACTTTAATCCGGGAGGCAGAGGTCGCAGTGAGCTGAGACTGCGCCACTGCACTCCAACCTGAGTGACAACAGCAAAACTCTGTAAAAAAACAAAAAAACAAAAAAAACAAAAAAAAAAACAAAAAACAACAACAACCAAAAAAAACCAGCATAGTTACTCAGCTATAATCTCATTTAGCAAAAGTGTTGAATACGATACACTACGATCAACCATATTCCTCGTGTTTTACAGTGGATCTTTTGACTTGTTAATCCATCATATTTATTATTTTGCATCCTTTGACCTACATCTCCCCATTTCTCCTCCCAACCCCAAACCTGGTAACTACTGTTTTATTTTCCATCTCTATATGTTTGACCTTCCCGTGTCACCCCACCCACCCAGGAGATTCCACATATAAGTGAGAATATGACATATTTTTCTTTCCATGTCTGGCTTATTTCACTTAGCATAACATCCTCTAGGTCTGTCCATGTTGTGGCAAATAGCAGAATCTTATCCTTTTTTAAAACTGAATTCTTTATCATTCATCCATTGATGGATACTTAGGTTGTTTCTGTATCTTGGCTATTGTGAATAGTGCCGCAATGAACTTGGGAGTGCACATATCTTTACAAGATGGTGATTTCATTTCCTTTGGGTAAATACCTGGAAGAGGATTGCTGGATCATAAGGTAGTTCTCTTATTAATTCCTTTAAGAACCTCCATACTGTTTCCACAATGGTTGTACCCATCTACATTCCCACCAACAGTATACAAGGGATCCCTTTTCTCCAGACCTTCAGAATGGCAATATTTAAAGGATTAACAATACAAAATGTTGATGAAATTGGGGAAAAACTATAATTTTCATATTTCTGCTAGGAATAAAAATGTGGAAAGTTGTTCAGCAGTATTTACAAACACTGGACATATATATGTATACACTTTATGACCCAATAATTTTACTTCCAGGTATTTATCAAACAGAAATACATATATCTATTTGTACATCAAAAGGCATGTGCAGGATGTTCAGAGTAGCACTATCTATATAGCCAAATGACAAAATGCCCATGAATAATAGAATAAATTATGATGTGTTCATACCATGGACTACTACACAGCAATGAGAATGAACAAGCCACAATCACTTGCAACAATATGGATAGATCTCACAAATACAACATTAAATGAAGAAAATCATTCATAAAATTGTACCTAATATATGATTCCATTAATGTATTGGTCAAAACCAGGAAAAACTAATTAATGATGATAGAAGTCAGGAGAATAGCTGATTCTGGGCATGGTAAGGGAGAGGCATGGCTGAAGACTGGTAGGGCACATTAGAAGGTTTTCAAGGGTTGATTCTGTTTTATTCCGATCTGCATAGTGCTGAAATAGGCATGTTCAGTTTGTGAAAATTCACTGGCTATATGCTTGCACTTTTTAAAATACGTACATTACTTTTGTGCATATGTTACCTGTGATTACCACAAATAAAGATTCTACACAAATACACATCTGCACAAATATTTGCATAAAGACAGAAAATAATTCTAAACACTATACTGAATTCACAACTAAAATTTAAAAAAACTTGTCAAATTAACCAGATCCATGATATAAATAAGTGAACAACACTATAAAAGATGCCTTTAGAAGATTCCTTTTATGTCTGTGTATTATAAACTCTCCATCTTATGATTCATCCCTGGTTTCTTGAATACAATCATTAAAATAGTTGTCAGCTCTTATAGACCTGAAGCAGTGTGATCAACTTTCCGAAGGTATAGGAAAGAGAAATGAAAAGAGCCAAAGGCTCTTTCCATTTTGAAAACATAGGCTTTGGGTATAAAAAACAAAAGTAATACTTGGCTTAGATTGGTATCTATGTTAACTTAATTACAAACTGATCTTTTATTGTTTTTAATTAAATGCTATTGTTTTCAATTTTTTACTAAAACATGTATTATTAAATAAGGGAGACTCCCAAAGATACCTACTCTAAAATGCTCTAAGAATGAAAATAATTGGTCTTTATTTACAAATGAATCTTTTAAAATAAAATAATAAGTGACTATTAGGAGATCTGTGATCTTTTCTCATCTCTATCACTATGCACATTTATAGATGATGAAACTGATGAAAAAAGGTAAATGACACACCTTAAGCAAATCATTTACCTTTTTTTGGTCAGTTTCATCATCTATAAAATGTAAGAATTGGATAAGTTCTCATTCGGCCTTAGCATTCTATGTATAAAGCAAATGTATATGAAGCTAAACTTTGTAAGACAGTAGATTATCCTAGCTAATATTAACTCTTGCGTAAAATACACAGAAACATTCTGTTCATTAATTGTCCTTAAATACGTATCATTCATAACTTTGAAGTCATTATAATTACTAATTTATGATGCCAATTTACTGATATAAATTTTGAAAGTATCTCTTCTTTCTTATAATAATTAAGATAATTAATCTTAAGATTAACAAGTGGTTGCTTTATAGCTAGAATGTACAATTGTTCTACAATTTTAGTATTCCAACTCTGTCTGAAAGATTGTATGAAGTTATAGAGTCTCTTTTTCCATTGCATTTTTGGAAAGACACAACACAAATAATATTCCCAGAGGAATACTGGGTTTCTCATATCTCTGATAAGATTGATAAGAAATCTGGTAGTACACTTGGTAAGAAACAGAATGGTAGAAGGAAAAAAATCAATGATGCATCCAGAAGACAGCACTTTTCTAGGAAATGCTATGTTATTTTCAAACATGTCCCCAAATCTGTACAAGTTATTGTCAGAAACCGTCTATCTTTGTAACAAGTGGCAACATAAAAGGAACCTGTTAGTGTTCCAGTTTGGAGATCACCAAGGTGAGAGAATTCAAGGTGGAAGTCACATGAAGGACAACCTGTATCAAAAGTAAGCAAAATGTCTCAGAAGGATGTTCTGACTCACTGTGATCTTTCTTGATAAACACATAGAATAATGGATTCGTTACTCAGTTTTCTCTCTAGTTAGAATATTTATGTTAATGTATTGGGCTGTGCTCCCCCAAGGATATAGAGAACAATATTAGATAATTAAGCAAGAACGAGATGCTAAAGAAACTGAAATAATATGACTACCCACACTTTTCAGCTCAAAATATTTCTGGTGTTAAGATTAGAATGACCTACAAAAGATTCCCATAGAATAAAAAATTTATAACTGAAAATATCTGTGGCAAATATCCAGATAAGGAAAGTGCCTTGCTCAAGGTCAAAGCTACTTAGTAACAGGAATAGAACCTGCTACTAATAACAGGCACTGCTTAGTAGTTTTGACCTCCAAGTAGTCAGTGGGCAATAGACAAATAGACAAAAGAGATACATCTAGTTTTCAGGTACTCAAGAGACTTTCTTCATATTATTATATATGGGTTAGCAAGGTCCCATCACAAACCTTCATAATAAACAAGGGATTAACATATATGAATGTGTGTGTATATTTGTATATATACATATATATGTTAACATATATATATATATATATTCCATTACACATAGTAACATGTTTCCCAATTCACTCTCTGTCTGTGCCCTTCCTCCAACTGTAATCTTAGCAAACCACAATCCATAAAAAGCTGAGTAGGGGCCATTATCAAGAGAGGCAAAAGAGACGAGATTTGGTATCTCTTTTCAAGATCTAAGCATCTTGACTTGCAGAGGACTGACTTTGTTTGCTATAGTGCACTATCCAGTTAGGACTGAAAAATATTCCCAGAAGAATCCTAGGTAATTCTAACTTCTCTAGGTCAGATTTATCACTGAGACTCATTACATGGCTTTCACAATGCCCAAAGACATCATTATAGATAACCTCCAAATTACATAAATCTTGCATAGCAAAGAGAGGGTAGATAAAGAATCCCAGCTGTAACTGAATTATTAAATCCTAATCACAAAAGGAGACTATAAAGACTGTTTTATAACAGAAAGGTCTGTAGGAAACTATGCTACTGATTTTAAAAAACTAAGATATCACCAAGATACGGGAGCATATTGAGGGGAACGAAGAGGAAACAGAAGCCTACCAAAGCAGGCTTGGAATGTCTGCCCGGCCAGACCACTGGATCTTAAGCTAGTTGCCCATTAGAGCTCACCTCCATGCTTTTTGAATATTCCCTTTTACATCCACCCAGAAGAATTCATTTTCTCACTCTTAATCTAGTGCTCTTGACATTTTACTTTGCTCCTTTCCTTTCATCCTTTCAAGATTAATATTAGTCAAAGTTATATTGTTCTACTAAAAATTTTAAAAATGCAAATAATTAGGTGGAAAATATGTAATTAAGAATACTTTTCCTTGAATTTTCCTGATAATTGCTTCAATAATTTCCTTCACAAAAAACATGAGCTTCATCTTAGTAAAACTATATCTTGTTATTAAATCACATACTGTAACCCAGAGTACAGTGGACTCTCTAAAATTCAATCTGAATCTTCCAAACATTTTGGCAAATGAAATCACCACAATTCAAGCTAGTTTAAGCAAAATAAGGTAAAACAGTACCTCAAAATAAGGTAAAATAGTGGTGCAAGTAGCCAGGCATACCATCCATGGGTATGTCTGGTTATAGCCACAGACAGATCCAGGGCACCAGCAAGAGTATCAGGACACAGTATTTTTCCATTGTATGGCTCTGCCACCACAGTAATTATCAGGAAGGCTCTATCTCTAGTGTGGCAAATATGAGCAACAGAAGCTCCCCACTTAAATTCTCCCAGCTTAGCAACCCTAGTGAAGAGAAAGAACCTCTTTCCGAAGCTCCAGCAAAATATGGCAGGACTTATACTCACTGACCATAACATGGTTTGGGTCATACACCCATCCCTGACAAAGCATGTGAGTTTTCTCTTTGGACAAGCCTGGGTTTCAGACCCTGTGGAGTTAGAAGGTAGACTCAAGGCCATCTGAACTATATATACTAATTGGAAGGGAGGAATAGTTTCCTCTTGTACAAAAACCTGGTTCTCTTACCAGAAAAAGAGAGAATGGATTCTGGTCACAAGGACAAGAAACAGAAGGTTCACTACCAGAACACATACTCTAGAAAATACAAAAGTACCTCATGAAAGCATATGTTGCCATGGAATATTCCCAAAGATAGTATTTTACAAAGATGTCAACATATGGATGATCATTATGGATGAACAATATAACTCTTGGTGCCTTACAGACAAAGACATCTTCTGAAAGACTATGAACTTTATATGCCAACTTGAAAATTATAAAATGTTATTGCCTTTTTAATGGTAGGCCAAAAAACTAGGCAATCAGAAAAAATTCAAATGTTACTTCATAATTATAAAACTTTTTAATTTTAAAAATTCGTCAAAGTTAAAATAATTTATACATTTGGCCATTTTTTTAAAAAAATGAACAGGTTTATATGGTTTCAGTGCTGTACTTAAATGACATCCATAGTTATTTTTAATTGCTATTTACAGGAATCTTGATCTCCTTGTAAAATCTGTTACTATAGTAATCTCAGCAAATAATTAGCTCCTCAGGGAAAATCCAACTCTTCATAACTTCTAGTTGAAACAAAAAAAATAGCCTTTAGCTCTTCTTCCTTAAATAATGATACGTTTATTACTTATACATTGCTGCCCACTACGTTTGTAAAATAAAACTAAATTTTTTTCTTAGAAATGCTTTCAGACATTGTATCCACCTCTTCAAGATATTTAAAGATAAGAAAATTTATTTTAACTGTTAACAGGTTTAGAAAAATTAATACACCATGGAGTCTATAGCCTTACAAATTATTTTTAAATGATTATTTTCTGTTCTTTGTTTTCTGTTCTTTTTTCTCCCATTTCACAATCCCCTGTGGCTAGAAACAGACAACAAATTAAGTACAATGAACATTCTTTCTGCTTACTAGGGACAAGTGACTATTTTTTTTTCTTTTTCTTTTTTCTTTTTTGAGATGGAGTCTCATTCTGTCACCCAGGCTGGAGTGCAGTGGCACAATCTTGGCTCAATGCAACCTCCACCTGCTGGGTTCAAGCGATTCTCCTGCCTCAGCATCCCTACTAGCTGAGATTACAGGCATGCACCACCACGTTCAGCTAATTTTTGTACTTTTAGTAGAGACAGAGTTTCACCATGTTGGCCAGGCTGAGGGTCTCGAACTCCTGACCTCAAGTGATCCAACCACCTCAGCCTCCCAAAGTGCTGGGATTATGGGTGTGAGCCACTGCGCCCAGCCTGACAAGTGACTATTTTCAAGCTAAGTAAATTAAATGTATCTCTAAATAGCTCATAAATAATAATGTTAAGTGTAAATACTTAACTCTAATGTATATATGTTTTATTGTTTATATATATATATAGTGTTTAATTCTAAAAGGAATTTAAAGCAACTTCGAAGATGTCAAAGTAAAATAAACAAGATGAAGCAAAAGGCAAAGAGAGTATAAAAGCAAGCTAAAACCAAGAATGAGGTTTGTACTCAGTAAGCATTCCATGAAGTCCACTTACTAATAGTGGATGTTAACCTAGGTACTTTAGTTTCAAAGTCCCTCAAGTGAACAATATAGGTTATTCCAATACAAAATAAAATACTGAATAGCAAAAGAGAGTCCTACATTGTATCTGAAGTATGTCTGTAAACATTAGAACCTAGCAAACCGAGCATAATATGTATACATATACATAGACATACATATACAGAGAGATGCAAAATTCTTAAAGCTTGCATTTATCCTGAGTTTACTACTTTATTGATTCTGATATACTCAAGCCAGAATGATTTTATATTGTCCTAATACAGACCTATTTTCAATATGTGCTAATGCTATAGTTTGAGTAGGCTAAAATGATTTGTTCTAAATAGTCATTTTTACATGATAGGGCCAAGCAAAGTTAAAATTAGAGGTTGGATGCACCAGAAATAACAGAGAGAGCAGGCCAGGCTTAGATCCAAAGAAGCAGAGTCCTGGAAGCCCAAGGCTTATTGACTGATGGATGGAGAATACAAGGAAGCAATGGGTACAAAAAAAAAATGGCAGGTGCATAAAGTTACTGCTAAGAGAGAAAATAGAGAATTGGGAGCACATGGTAAAGAACAAAGGAAAGGTAAAGAAAGAAAGATAAGAACAGAAAAATTGTAACATAGCATATGAGTGAATTACTTCTTAGAAGCCTAGTAGGACTTGCTCCAGTTTTTTTTCTTGATAACCCACTGTTATCACTCACAGATTCAAAATTAATTCTCTTGCCTTTCTGCAAATAGCCTAAAACGTATTCATTATTTTTTTACAACAGAGTTATCATAATCAGCAACATCCAAAGAAACAAGACCTGAAAATCAAGCACAGGCTATAATCCTGGCTATCTGGTTTTTGCACAGCATGTAATGATGTAGATTCCAAGCAGTAGGTGCTTGGGAAAGAGTCATTGGCAATTCTAAGTTAACAGTTTGCTAGGATTCTTGTGATCTTCCTCAATCCAGGTAGCTTCAAGTGCCCCCCTCTAAACCTTTTTTCTAATCAGATTGCTACACTTAACCTGCTCGTGGGGGCCGTCACAGCTTGGTCAAATAGACCCGGGCTTGACTCCCCAATTCACCTATTGACAAAGAATATTTATTTAGTTTTTCCCAGTTTCAACACTCACTACTATTTTGGGGATTATACTATTTATCTCAACAAGCTGCTCTGGAAGTCAAATGAGATACTGTTGCAAAGTACCTAGTTATATCCCTGACCATCATAAAATGGTAGATATTATAGGCATAGGAGAGAAGTTCAAGAGCATTGGCATTACAGAGGGATATGGTCTTCCAGTGATTGGAAATGATTTTTTCTAGAGATGAAAGCTGGTTCTAATCCAGTCAACCTCCTTTTCACTGTGGGAACCCAAACAATCAGTATCTCACCCTCACCATATGCACAATGGGGTTGGATTAGATGTGATAGATCATCTCTAAGGTATGCTTCGCCTCTATAAAATTCTGTGGCTGTACAAGTATTGTAAATTAGAAATTTTCCAGTTAACTTCCCTTGGGGCTTACTAGTCTTACATTGAACTCCCTTCCCTTGTCCTCTAGTTTTCATCATTAATATTTCAAATCATCATGAAGAACAGGTAAGATGACACCAACCCTAAAAAATAGTATTTAGTATTGTGGATGATCAAAACCTTTTGAAACAAGGCAGACCTTACATTAAATCCTGACTCTGCAATATTGGTTATACGACCTTGAAAAAGTTTTTTCAGCTCCCTGAGAATTTGTTTCTATTTTACAAAATGAGGCTAATGAGTAATACCTACCTTAAAGTATTAGTTTCTGAGAGCTTGAATTCTCCTGGCTTCTAGTAGGCATTCAATATTATATTATTTTGTACCCTGAAAGAATCATTAAAATTCAGCTTTAAATCTTTCTAGATATGCTTAACACATTTTTGATTGAAGAACATGGCAAGTATCTTAAAGAAATTTTACCCCCAAAATATTGTCTAATTTAAAAAGCCAAAAATAAAGTAACAGCAAGTTATCAAAATGATGGCTCTAACTTTTCTACAGGTTGAGCATCCTTAGTCTGAAAATCTAAAATCCAAATGCTGCAAGACCCAAAACTTTTTGAGCCACCAATATGATGACACAAGTGGAAAATGCCACACCACACCTCATGTGACAGGTTGCAGTCAAAATGCAGTCAAAACCTTTCCACGAACAAAATTATTTAAAATATTGTACAAAATTACCTTCAGGTTATGTGCATAAGATGTATATAAAACAAAAATGAATTTCATGTTTAGACTTGGGTCCCTTTCCTGAGATACCTCATTATGTATATGCAAATATTCCAAATTCAGAATAAAATGAAAACCAAAACACTCTGATCCCAAGCATTTCAGATAACGGATACTCAACCTGTACCAAACTGTGGCAAGATAAGACTATTAAACATCTGAAGTGTACCTCAGATTGAACTATCAAGAATTACAACCACATCGAGAAATGTGCTTTAAACTGTTGTAATGAGCACACGTTAGTGATGAGACAAAAATTGTTATTCACTTCTGAAAGACCCCTGAACTGAATATTTAAGTACTATTTCAAAGCCTATTTTTATAAAAGTGCATCAAAATGTTCAGAAAGATTATTTGTGAATAATGAAACACCATTTCAAAGCCAGAAGGAAAAGTAGATTGGCTCACTTTTCAGTTCTCATATTATTAGTTCAATAGGTTTATTTAAAAATCTCTCTGATCTTTTACTCTGACTCACTGAAAGCAAATTTTGAAAAGTGAAAAACCTATAAGGCTTTTCATTTTCTACTAAGTATCTTCCACAAATCTAACATCAATAAAATAAGACAGCCCTGGACCTGAATATGACAGCCTTTACATGGTTCTAATGCATTG
This sequence comes from Gorilla gorilla gorilla, assembly GCF_029281585.2. Lineage (NCBI taxonomy): Eukaryota > Metazoa > Chordata > Mammalia > Primates > Hominidae > Gorilla > Gorilla gorilla. The sequence goes on from NC_086017.1 coordinate 13,750,461, forward strand.
CCTACCCTATGCACAGAACAATCACTAAACTCAGCAGGAAAAAAGATCAATCAGTAAAAATAGGAATTTGAGTTTAATTCAAGTACCTGGGAATACCAAGATGCTTTCATATAATCTCAGTACTGATTACTTTTTAAAAGGCATAACACTTCATTTAAAATGAATATCTGAGTGCAGTTGATTATTTCTGCCCTTTATATATCTCTAACTATTCAACTAATAATAACAAAAACAATAATCGTTAACAATTTCTTGAGTATATACAACAGAACTGAATCACTGACTTAAATACTTTACATAATGACCTCATTTAATCCTCAAAACTATTCTACTTACAGTTGATAAAATTGAGTCTCAGCAAGTTTAAATAACTTGATCAGACCACACATTAAATAAATGATGGAGCTAGGATTGAATTCAGACATGTCCTATATCTTTCATTCATTCATGAGTATATTAATTTATTCAGTGAATATCTTTGTCCTAAAGAAATGCCACTGTAGCAGAAAGATGGTTGCAAATTCTTTGTCACTGTGCTCATTGAAAGGCAAAACCTATTGTTCTCCCCTTAAATATAGACTTGCCCTGTGACTTGGTTTGACCAGTGGAATGTGGTGGAAGTGACTAAGATACTTCCCAGCTAGCACAAAGGAGATCTGCTGCTTTTGCTATCACCTTCTTGGAACCATACCACTGTGGAGTGAGAAGCCCAAGCCACGTAGGAGGCCACAGGGAGCAGAACCAGGATGTGCCAGTCAACAGCCTCAATAACCAGCACCAAAGCTAGTCATGTGTGTAAGCAATCTTATGCATCTTAGGCCTGTTGAACACTGAGATCATTGCAGCCCCAACTAACACTACATGTAGTGGAAAAACCACCCAGCAGTATACAGTCAACTCACAGAATAGCAAGAGACAGTAAATGGTTGCTTTCAACAACCAAATTTTGGGGTGACTAGTTATGTGGCAATGGATAAAGAGCTGCAATATTTTTCTTGAAATGAGAGCATTGGGTATAATATAGCAAAATACAACCCTAGAAATAAAATAAATAACTATAATAATATTATTTTGGCATAATATCGCAAAATACAACTCTGAAAATAAGAAAAAGCATGAAGCAATTGCTTTTCTCTTGTGGCTGGGCATGATTTTTATACTGAAAGCCTAGTAAAGTAGGAAAATCAGAAGAGACTATGGCTCTTTTTCTTCACTTATTTATTCATGTACTCATTTATTTAAACTTACTCATTTATATATTCATTAAGCCCCTATTTCTTGTTACATGTGAGTGTCTTTGTTAACTACCGCGGGTCATACTGTAAATCAAGATAAGCCTACCGCCTTTAAGAACTTTTAGGTCTAAAGAAGGTAAATACTTTTTGGTTGATTGACTCTAATGCATTCCCAAAACAGTAAAGTGGAAGTTAGAAAAATTAAGGAAAGCAAGGGGGAAAATTGGAGAAGCCCAGTCCAAGTTTTAATTTTTGCTGTTGATAATACACAAGGTAAATTATGAAATATGTACTGTACTTATATTTTAATATTTCATTTCTACTCATAGAATGTTAAGCCCCCCAAAAATGAACATAAAAGAGAGTGTGTATTCAATTGCTTTTGCTCTTCTGCTTGGCTCTCCTTAAGGCTTCTGAGTTTCCAACCTGTCAAAGGATTAGTTTCCTTAAATGCAAAATTAAGATGATTCTACCCCTACCTGCCCCAAGGTGTATTATGCCATGCAAAATGATAATTATGAGATAAAACTATTAAATCTTGATATTGGGGTCAGAACTTATTTACATAAGCATCTTATTCAGACCATGGCAATGCAAAAGTGATATTTTATGCACTTGTAAGCAGCAGAAGAAAATAAAAATTAACTGTAAAAGCTCTATCCAAACTTAATTAAACAATGTCTCCCCACATTCAAATAGGTGATTCTAATAGGGCTGAGGATCATAATACTCAGTCCTCCTGTCCTCAGAGCTGGGTGTGGGATGCAATTGGTTCCATCAGATTCCTCCCCCAAGAATTGTTAGATTTGGAGCTAATGGAGGAAGGGCTTGGATTTTGAGTCACTGGTCAGAAGGATGTGAATCAAACACTGCCCCACTATCTTCCCTATTACACAGAGAAAGCCTGTATTCTATAACAAAATATGAGATCCATACAGACAAACAGAGGTGAGGGACAGACCAAGTCTTGATAACCTCGCTTGGTCCTCTGGATCAGGCTGTGCCTAAAACTGTGATAAACGTTCACTTCAAAGTTGTGTGAACCAAAAATTCTCTTTTATTATTCAAGTTAATGTAGGTTGGATAGCTGTCCACTGCTTCCAAAAGAATCTTGTCTAAAAATAAAATTAAAGCATCAGCGGTATATTGAAATCATCTGAGACCTTTCATAACTTGTTTGGGCAACTAATCTCTTAGGAGGATAAAAGTATCATCATTCTCAGTAAACTATCGCAAGAACAAAAAACCAAACACCGCATATTCTCACTCATAGGTGGGAATTGAACAATGAGAACACATGGACACGGGAAGGGGAACATCACACTCTGGGGACTGTTGTGGGGTGGTGGGAGGGGGCAGGGATAGCATCGGGAGATATACCTAATGTTAGATGATGAGTAAGTGGGTGCAGCACACCAGCATGGCACATGTATACATATGTAACTAACCTGCACATTGTGCACATGTACCCTAAAACTTAAACTATAATAATAAAAAATAAATAAAAATAAAAGTATCTCTAATTGTAAACTAAGAAAGATGGTAGTTAAAGCAAGGGACACAATGGGTAACACTCTTACCCTAGCCACCAACCTGATTGCATTCTTTACTTTCTAGTCAAGCCCCTTCTTCCCTTGTCTAACTACAGATCAACACAGATTTTTTTCTCATCTTTTTTTTTTTTTTTTTTTTGAGACAGAGTCTTGCTCTGTTGCCCAGGCTGGAGTGCAGTGGTGTGGTGTGATCATGGCTCACTGCAACCTCCACCTCCCAGGTTCAAGAGATTCTCCTGCCTCAGCCTCTCAAGTAGCTGCGAAAACTTGGACAGGTGCATGCCACCATGCCCGGCTAATTTTTGTATTTTTAGTAGAGACAGGGATTCACCCTGTTGGCCAGGCTGGTCTCGAACTCCTGACTTCAAGTGATCTGCCCTCCTCGGCCTCCCAAAGTGCTAGGCTTACAAGCATGAGCCACCACACCCAGCTTAACCTGTCTTTTTAATTTCCAATTCACAAAGTGCTATCCTCCAGGATGCCAGGAAATGAACTGGGGGACAGAAGAAAGAGTCAAGAAAAGAAGATAAAACTTGGTTTGTAGCCTAGTGGCATAATAGCTAACATGTCTAACCACTAGCAAATGCTCAAAAATCCTGAGCCCAGAAAAGCCTTATTCACTACCGTTACAGAAATAAATCTAGAAGGTTAGCTATGCTGAATATGTTAGGGGAATGGAGAAGCACTGCTATTATGAAAATCAATTCAAAAGAAAATTAAATTTACTAAAGGAAACTACTGCTATTCATTTTCTGGACATATATAAAGATAAAGGGTCGGAGGAGCCAAGATGGCCGAATAGGAACAGCTCCGGTCTACAGCTCCCAGGGTGAGCGACGCAGAAGACGGGTGATTTCTGCATTTCCATCTGAGGTACCGGGTTCATCTCACTAGGGAGTGCCAGACAGTGGGCGCAGGCCAGTGGGTACGCGCACCGTGTGCGAGCCGAAGCAGGGCGAGGCATTGCCTCACCTGGGAAGCGCAAGGGGTCAGGGAGTTCCCTTTCTGAGTCAAAGAAAGGGGTGACGGACGTACCTGGAAAATCGGGTCACTCCCATCCGAATATTGCGCTTTTCAGACTGGCTTTAAAAACGGCGCACCACGAGACTATATCCCACACCTGGCTCGGAGGGTCCTACGCCCACGGAGTCTCGCTGATCGCTAGCACAGCAGTCTGAGATCAAACTGCAAGGCGGCAGCGAGGCTGGGGGAGGGGCGCCCGCCATTGCCCAGGCTTGCTTAGGTAAACAAAGCAGCCGGGAAGCTCGAACTGGGTGGAGCCCACCACAGCTCAAGGAGGCCTGCCTGCCTCTGTAGGCTCCACCTCTGGGGGCAGGGCACAGACAAACAAAAAGACAGCAGTAACCTCTGCAGACTTAAATGTCCCTGTCTGACAGCTTTGAAGAGAGCAGTGGTTCTCCCAGCACGCAGCTGGAGCTCTGTGAACCAGCAGACTGCCTCCTCAAGTGGGTCCCTGACCCCTGACCCCCGAGCAGCCTAACTGGGAGGCACCCCCCAGCAGGGGCACACTGACACCTCACACGGCAGGGTACTCCAACAGACCTGCAGCTGAGGGTCCTGTCTGTTAGAAGGAAAACTAACAAACAGAAAGGACATCCACACCAAAAACCCATCTGTACATCACCATCATCAAAGACCAAAAGTAGATAAAACCACAAAGATGGGGAAAAAACAGAACAGAAAAACTGGAAACTCTAAAACGCAGAGCGCCTCTCCTCCTCCAAAGGAACGCAGTTCCTCACCAGCAATGGAACAAAGCTGGATGGAGAATGACTTTGATGAGCTGAGAGAAGAAGGCTTCAGATGATCAAATTACTCTGAGCTACGGGAGGACATTCAAACCAAAGGCAAAGAAGTTGAAAACTTTGAAAAAAATTTAGAAGAATATATAACTAGAATAACCAATACAGAGAAGTGCTTAAAGGAGCTGATGGAGCTGAAAATCAAGGCTCGAGAACTACGTGAAGAATGCAGAAGCCTCAGGAGCCGATGCGATCAACTGGAAGAAAGGGTATCAGCGATGGAAGATGAAATGAATGAAATGAAGCAAGAAGGGAAGTTTAGAGAAAAAAGAATAAAAAGAAATGAGCAAAGCCTCCAAGAAATATGGGACTATGTGAAAAGACCAAATCTACGTCTGATTGGTATACCTGAAAGTGATGGGGAGAATGGAACCAAGTTGGAAAACAATCTGCAGGATATTATCCAGGAGAACTTCCCCAATCTAGCAAGGCAGGCCAACGTTCAGATTCAGGAAATACAGAGAACGCCACAAAGATACTCCTCGAGAAGAGCAACTCCAAGACACATAATTGTCAGATTCACCAAAGTTGAAATGAAGGAAAAAATGTTAAGGGCAGCCAGAGAGAAAGGTCAGGTTACCCTCAAAGGGAAGCCCATCAGACTAACAGCGGATCTCTCGGCAGAAACCCTACAAGCCAGAAGAGAGTGGGGGCCAATATTCAACATTCTTAAAGAAAAGAATTTTCAACCCAGAATTTCATATCCAGCCAAACTAAGCTTCATAAGTGAAGGAGAAATAAAATCCTTTACAGACAAGCAAATGCTGAGAGATTTTGTCACCACCAGGCCTGCCCTAAAAGAGCTCCTGAAGGAAGCGCTAAACATGGAAAGGAACAACCGGTACCAGCCGCTGCAAAATCACGCCAAAATGTAAAGACCATCGAGACTAGGAAGAAACTGCATCAACTAACGAGCAAAATAACCAGCTAACATCATAATGACAGGATCAAATTCACACATAACAATATTAACTTTAAATGTAAATGGACTAAATGCTCCAATTAAAAGACACAGACTGGCAAATTGGATAAAGAGTCAAGACCCATCAGTGTGCTGTATTCAGGAAACCCATCTCACATGCAGAGACACACATAGGCTCAAAATAAAAGGATGGAGGAAGATCCACCAAGCGAATGGAAAACAAAAAAAGGCAGGGGTTGCAATCCTAGTCTCTGATAAAACAGACTTTAAACCAGCAAAGATCAAAAGAGACAAAGAAGGCCATTACATAATGGTAAAAGGATCAATTCAACAAGAAGAGCTAACTATCCTAAATATATATGCACCCAATACAGGAGCACCCAGATTCATAAAGCAAGTCCTGAGTGACCTACAAAGAGACTTAGACTCCCACACATTAATAATGGGAGACTTTAACACCCCACTGTCAACATTAGACAGACCAACGAGACAGAAAGTCAACAAGGATACGCAGGAATTGAACTCAGCTCTGCACCAAGCAGACCTAATAGACATCTACAGAACTCTCCACCCCAAATCAACAGAATATACATTTTTTTCAGCACCACACCACACCTATTCCAAAATTGACCACATAGTTGGAAGTAAAGCTCTCCTCAGCAAATGTAAAAGAACAGAAATTATAACAAACTATCTCTCAGACCACAGTGCAATCAAACTAGAACTCAGGATTAAGAGTCTCACTCAAAGCCGCTCAACTACATGGAAACTGAACAACCTGCCCCTGAATGACTACTGGGTACATAACGAAATGAAGGCAGAAATAAAGATGTTCTTTGAAACCAACGAGAACAAAGACACAACATACCAGAATCTCTGGGACGCATTCAAAGCAGTGTGTAGAGGGAAATTTATAGCACTAAATGCCCACAAGAGAAAGCAGGAAAGATCCAAAATTGACACCCTAACATCACAATTAAAAGAACTAGAGAAGCAAGAGCAAACACATTCAAAAGCTAGCAGAAGGCAAGAAATAACTAAAATCAGAGCAGAACTGAAGGAAATAGAGACACAAAAAACCCTTCAAAAAATCAATGAATCCAGGAGCTGGTTTTTTGAAAGGATCAACAAAATTGATAGACCGCTAGCAAGACTAATAAAGAAAAAAAGAGAGAAGAATCAAATAGACACAATAAAAAATGATAAAGGGGATATCACCACCAATCCCACAGAAATACAAACTACCATCAGAGAATACTACAAACACCTCTACGCAAATAAACTAGAAAATCTAGAAGAAATGGATAAATTCCTCGACACATACACTCTCCCAAGACTAAACCAGGAAGAAGTTGAATCTCTGAATGGACCAATAACAGGAGCTGAAATTGTGGCAATAATCAATAGTTTACCAACCAAAAAGAGTCCAGGACCAGATGGATTCACAGCTGAATTCTACCAGAGGTACAAGGAGGAACTGGTACCATTCCTTCTGAAACTATTCCAATCAACAGAAAAAGAGGGAATCCTCCCTAACTCATTTTATGAGGCCAGCATCATTCTGATACCAAAGCCGGGCAGAGACACAACTAAAAAAGAGAATTTTAGACCAATATCCTTGATGAACATTGATGCAAAAATGCTCAATAAAATACTGGCAAAGCGAATCCAGCAGCACATCAAAAAGCTTATCCACCATGATCAAGTGGGCTTCATCCCTGGGATGCAAGGCTGGTTCAATATACGCAAATCAATAAATGTAATCCAGCATATAAACAGAGCCAAAGACAAAAACCACATGATTATCTCAATAGATGCAGAAAAAGCCTTTGACAAAATTCAACAACCCTTCATGCTAAAAACTCTCAATAAATTAGGTATTGATGGGACGTATTTCAAAATAATAAGAGCTATCTATGACAAACCCACAGCCAACATCATACTGAATGGGCAAAAACTGGAAGCATTCCCTTTGAAAACTGGCACAAGACAGGGATGCCCTCTCTCACCACTCCTATTCAACATAGTGTTGGAAGTTCTGGCCAGGGCAATTAGGCAGGAGAAGGAAATAAAGGGTATTCAATTAGGAAAAGAGGAAGTCAAATTGTCCCTGTTTGCAGATGACATGATTGTATATCTAGAAAACCCCATTGTCTCAGCCCCAAATATCCTTAAGCTGATAAGCAACTTCAGCAAAGTCTCAGGATACAAAATCAATGTACAAAAATCACAAGCATTCTTATACACCAACAACAGACAAACAGAGAGCCAAATCATGAGTGAACTCCCATTCACAATTGCTTCAAAGAGAATAAAATGCCTAGGAATCCAACTTACAAGGGATGTGAAGGACCTCTTCAAGGAGAACTACAAACCACTGCTCAAGGAAATAAAAGAGGATACAAACAAATGGAAGAACATTCCATGCTCATGGGTAGGAAGAATCAATATTGTGAAAATGGCCATACTGCCCAAGGTAATTTATAGATTCAATGCCATCCCCATCAAGCTACCAATGACTTTCTTCACAGAATTGGAAAAAACTACTTTAAATTTCATATGGAACCAAAAAAGAGCCCGCATCGCCAAGTCAATCCTAAGCCAAAAGAACAAAGCTGGAGGCATCACACTACCTGACTTCAAACTATACTACAAGGCTACAGTAACCAAAACAGCATGGTACTGGTACCAAAACAGAGATATAGATCAATGGAACAGAACAGAGCCCTCAGAAATAACGCCGCATACCTACAACTATCTGATCTTTGACAAACCTGAGAAAAACAAGCAATGGGGAAAGGATTCCCTATTTAATAAATGGTGCTGGGAAAACTGGCTAGCCATATGTAGGAAGCTGAAACTGGATCCCTTCCTTACACCTTATACAAAAATCAATTCAAGATGGATTAAAGATTTAAACGTTAGACCTAAAACCATAAAAACCCTAGAAGAAAACTTAGGCATTACCATTCAGGACATAGGCATGGGCAAGGACTTCATGTCCAAAACACCAAAAGCAATGGCAACAAAAGCCAAAATTGACAAATGGGATCTAATTAAACTAAAGAGCTTCTGCACAGCAAAAGAAACGCCCATCAGAGTGAACAGGCAACCTACAAAATGGGAGAAAATTTTCGCAACCTACTCATCTGACAAAGGGCTAATATCCAGAATCTACAGTGAACTCAAACAAATTTACAAGAAAAAAACAAACAACCCCATTAAAAAGTGGACAAAGGACATGAACAGACACTTCTCAAAAGAAGACATTTATGCAGCCAAAAAACACATGAAAAAATGCTCACCATCACTGGCCATCAGAGAAATGCAAATCAAAACCACAATGAGATACCATCTCACACCAGTTAGAATGGCAATCATTAAAAAGTCAGGAAACAACAGGTGCTGGAGAGGATGTGGAGAAATAGGAACACTTTTACACTGTTGGTGGGACCGTAAACTAGTTCAACCATTGTGGAAGTCAGTGTGGCGATTCCTCAGGGATCTAGAACTAGAAATACCATTTGACCCAACCATCCCATTACTGGGTATATACCCAAAGGATTATAAATCATGCTGCTATAAAGACACATGCACACGTATGTTTATTGCGGCATTATTCACAATAGCAAAGACTTGGAACCAACCCAAATGTCCAACAATGATAGACTGGATTAAGAAAATGTGGCACATATACACCATGGAATACTATGCAGCCATAAAAAATGATGAGTTCATGTCCTTTGTAGGGACATGGATGAAATTGGAAATCATCATTCTCAGTAAACTATCGCAAGAACAAAAAACCAAACACCGCATATTCTCACTCATAGGTGGGAATTGAACAATGAGATCACATGGACACAGGAAGGGGAATATCACACTCTGGGGACTGTGGTGGGGTGGGGGGAGGGGGGAGGGATAGCATTGGGAGATATACCTAATGCTAGATGACGAGTTAGTGGGTGCAGCACACCAGCATGGCACATGTATACATATGTAACTAACCTGCACAATGTGCACATGTACCCTAAAACTTAAAGTATAATTAAAAAAAAAAAAGATAAAGCCAGCTTAAAACAACAAATAACCACCTAATCTTTTAACCTTCAGATATGGTGCAAAAGCATGACCTAAAAGATACTTTTTCATTACTAGCAAAGCAGGCTTTAGTCTCAAACTTTACCTTAGACCATTCAACGTCTGCCGATTTGTCTTGTACTGACTTTTCCTTTCAGTGCCCTGGATGTCAAGGGAACTTGGCTGCCAAAGACTGAGGCTGGAATCAAAGTGTTCTGGGCTTTCCCACCAGAACTCCATCCATGGGGCATAGAAGCTGACTTGGAAACAGACAAGTGCTGTGTCTGCAAAATAAACTAGCTAGTGTAGGGCAAAATGGGCTCTATCCTTTCCTCAACCCCAGCCCCAGGAAAAAGCAAGATCCCTGTGGTCATTTTGCCTTTGCTTACATCCACTGCTGCCTGAAGCTAAAGAAAGGCTCCTTAGTAGACCATGGTAAGCCCCCTTTTATCCTCCTGCTGTCAGGGATGAAAGATTCCAAGCCTCAAGTGCAACACAGCTGCAGACGCCGACTTTTCCAAAAGATAAAAATCAAAACCCAAAAAAGACCACAAGTTCACTTTGAAATTAAAAAAAAAAAAAAAAAAAGGCCTTCTCAGAGTGGCTACTTTCCAGACACCAGACACACAAATGCTTTAAAGACAAAAACAGGTTGTTACCTTTGTCAGGGTGAATAAAAAGCCTAGAGCAGGACTCTCAAGTCTCTCTTTCTGTGCTAAGGAGTGTCTTCCCAATTTTTTGCAGCCTTGAGGACCGGGAGATGACTGGGAAATTGCTGACAGGGCAGGGAAAGGGCTACACTCTACATGCTGGCATTCACAGACAAACACGGAGGGGCAGCAACAGCAAAGAGGAGTCTTGGTGCTCTTCCTGGAGTTCCCAGGCTTTATTGGCCATGGATCCTGTTATTCAATCAAATACTTATTGTGTGCCTACTACATATTGGGCACTATTCTAGGCCCTGTGGATGTATTAGTCAACTAAGCAGGAAAAAAAATCACCTACTCATGTGAAGGTTATGTTGCAATAGACTTTGGGGACAGAGACAGACAATAAATTAAACACATAAGTAAAGTTTATAATACCTTATAAAATAAAAAGCACTATAAATAAAATAAAGCCAGGAAGAGATATAGGAATTGCCAGAAGGGCAAATGGTAGACTTGCCATTTAAAATTGGTGTTCACGGAAGATTACAGGAAAAGTCAAAGTTTGAAAGATTTGAAGGATGGAAGGGAGTAAACCAGATATTTGGGAAGAAGAGTGGTAGTGGAAAAGAGAGAGCAAGAGCAAAGACTGAGAGGAAGGACCTTGCCAGCCACGTTCAAAGAACAGTAGGCAGGATTCATGTCTGCAGGAGAGACAGTGATGGGGCAGAGGTTAGAGATGAGGTCAGAGAAGCAGTTTTGGACCAAATTATATATGGATTGATAAAACACCAGTTTTTGCTCTGATGTGGGCAGTCCTCAGAAAGTTTTGAGCAGAGGTATGATACAATATAAGTTGGCTGCTGAATTGAGAAGGACAGAAGCAAGGAGATTAGTTAGGAGGCCATTACAATAATACAACTAGTACTCTGGCGATTTCAATAGGCATCTTAATTTTTTCACAGTCTACCTTCAAATAATACTATACTACTTCATACATAATGTAATAACCAAGTCACTGCAACAGAATAATTCCATTCCTCCCTCATTCCTTTGTGCTATTATCATATTTTACTCTTATGTTATAAACCGCACAATGCATTATTATTTTTGCTAAAGTTATTTTTTCAAAGAAATGTAAACATGAGGAAAGAAAGTCTTGCATATTTTCCCACATATTTACTATGTCTTGCACTCTTCATTCTTTTTTGAGGTCCAAAGTTCCCTCTGGCATTTTCCTTCATCTTGAAATTTTTTTTTATTATTATTATACTTTAAGTTTTAGAGTACATGTGCACAATGTGCAGGTTAGTTACATATGTATACATGTGCCATGCTGGTGTGCTGCACCCATTAACTCATCATTTAGCATTAGGTATATCTCCTAATGCTATCCCTCCCCGTTCCCCCTACCCCACAACAGTCCCCAGAGTGTGATGTTCCCCTTCCTGTGTCCATGTGTTCTCATTGTTCAATTCCCATCTATGAGTGAGAACATGCGGTGTTTGGTTTTTTGTCCTTGCGATAGTTTACTGAGAATGATGATTTCCAATTTCATCCATGTCCCTACAAAGGACATGAACTCATCATTTTTTATGGCTGCATAGTATTCCATGGTGTATATGTGCCACATTTTCTTAATCCAGTCTATCATTGTTGGACATTTGGGTTGGTTCCAAGTCTTTGCTATTGTGAATAGTGACGCAATAAACATACGTATGCATGTGTCTTTATAGCAGCATGATTTATAGTCCTTTGGGTATATACCCAGTAATGGGATGGCTGGGTCAAATGGTATTTCTAGTTCTAGATCCCTGAGGAATCGCCACACTGACTTCCACAATGGTTGAACTAGTTTACGGTCCCACCAACAGTGTAAAAGTGTTCCTATTTCTCCACATCCTCTCCAGCACCTGTTGTTTCTTGACTTTTTAATGATTGCCATTCTAACTGGTGTGAGATGGTATCTCACTGTGGTTTTGATTTGCATTTCTCTGATGGCCAGTGATGGTAAGCATTTTTTCATGTGTCTTTTGGCTGCACAAATGTCTTCTTTTGAGAAGTGAAATTTTCTTTATGATTTCTTCTAGTGCAGAAAGGCTGAGAATGAGTTATCTCAGCTTTTGTTTGTCTGAAAGCATCATTTTACCTTCACTTTTGAAGGATATTTTCACTGGGGATATAGAATTCTAAGTCACCATATTTTTTTCTGCCCATGATATTAAAGATGCCATTTTATTATCTTCTAGACTGCATTGTTTCTAGCAAAAAATCAGTGGTATGTCTTACTTTGTTTCTCTGTAAGATGCCTTTTTCTTTGGCTGCTTTTAAGACTTTTAAAGAATCTCTGATTGTAATTGTGATATACATTAGTATAGTGTTTTTATGCTTATTCTATTTGGGACTCATTGAGCTCTTGGATCTGTAGGTTTACAGATTTCATCAAATTTGGGGATTTTTCAGTCATTAATTTTCTATCTCCTGTCCCATCTTTTCATTCTGGGATTCCAGTTACATATGTTAGAACCCTGTGTTCCCATGGGTCACTGAGGCCCTGTTCATTATTTTTGAGCTTTATTTTTCCTCTCAGCTTTAGTTCAGATAGTTTCTACTATGTCTTTAAGTTATATGATTGATCTTTTTTTTCTGGAGGGTCCAATTAACTGTTATCCTCATCTAGTTAGTTTTTTTATTCCTGATACTGTGTTTCTCAGTTTAGAAGTTCTATTTGATTTTTGCTGTATTTTTCATTTGTCACTTCATTGTGTCCATATTTTAATTGAAATCTCTATACATATTTACATGGCTGTTTTAAAATCTTTGTCTGGTAATTCCATTATTTCTATTATTCCTGGGTCTGATTCTATTGACTAATTTGTCTCCTGGTTATGGGTCATATTTTCCTGCTACTCAGAGTGTCTAGTACCTTTTAATTAGTTGAAAGACACTATGAACATTACGTTGCTGAATATCTGGATTTTTCTGTCTTCTTCTAAAGACTGTTGAAGGTTATTTTGGCAAGCAGTAAACATTTCTTGCAAATGAGATTTTAAAGGCTTATTTTTATGATCTGTTAAGATAAGTCAAATGTAGCCTTTACCTTAGAGCTAATTTAGTCCTCCTACTGAGACATTACCCTTTTGGGTATCTCTAATGAATGCACGAGGTGTTCAGTGCAGTCTCCCAATGTGGTGGGAACTTAAACATCTCCCAACCCTGTGTGAGATCTGGGAAAGGTTTAGCTCACAGTTATCCAGTCACTTCCATTGCCCAACCTCGTGAAGCATCACCATTTGCATGAACATCTTAGCATTCAGCAAAAATTCAAGAAGAATCCTATGCATATTTCTGGAACTATTTTTTATACATAATTCTTTCCTCCTAGTGCTCTGTACCACAAATGTCAGTAACTTTGTTCTCCACAAATTCCAGTTTTATCCCTTCAACTCAAAAGTCCTGCTGGGCTTTGATTATGTTTCATTTCTCTGTGGCATAGTCCAGAAAGTACCTTCTGGCTAAACGTGGAGTGAGCTTAGAAATTATCTTGTCTGTTGTCCTTCTCTCAGGAGCCACAGTCCTACAGTACTGGTTGTCCAACAACCAAAAATCATTATTTTAAATTTTGTTCAATTTTCTGGGTTTCTTTATGGTGGGAGAGCAAGGACAGAGCTAGAAAGAACTTGAAAGGGAAGTCCACATCCTTCCCTTTTGTAGATGAAGCAACAGAGACTCAGGGTAGAGTTGGAGTACACTCAAGGTCACACAGCTACTGGTAGAAGCATCAATCTCAGAAGCTGTTTTTGAAGTCCAATGTCTTTCTCACTCCAGCGTGCTGCCTCTTACAGAATGATTGGTAGAGTGTAGTGTATTAGTTTCCTAGGGCTGTTGTAACAAATTATTACAAACTAGGAAACTTAACACAATAGAAATTTATTCTTCCTGGCCTGGAGCGGTGGATCATGCCTGTAATCCCAGCATGTTGGGAGGCCAAGGCAGGCAGATCACTTGAGGTCAGAAGTTCGATGCCAGCCTGGCCAACATGGTAAAACCCTGTCTCTACTTAAAATATAAAAATCAACCAGGTGTGATGGCACTTGCCTATATTCCCAGCTATTTGAGAGGCTGAGGCAGGAGAATCACTTGAACCCAGGAGGTGGAAGTTGCCGTGAGCCAAGATCGCACCACTGCACTCCAGCTTGGGTGACAGAGTGAGACGAAGGAAGGAAGGAGGGAAGGAGGGAAGGAAAGAAAGAAGGAAAGAGGGAGGGAGGGAGGGAGAAAGAAAGATAGGCACTTGCCTATATTTCCAGCTATTTGAGAGGCTGAGGCAGGAGAATCACTTGAACCCAGGAGGTGGAAGTTGCAGTGAGCCAAGATCACACCACTGCACTCCAGCTTGGGTGACAGAGTGAGAGAAAGTGAGAGAGAGAGAGAGAGAAAGAAAGAAATTAATTTATTCTTTCCCATTTCTACAGACCAGAAATCCAAAACCAAAGTGTTGGTAGGGCTAGTTCCTTCTGAAGGTTCTGAAGGAGAATCCATTCTATAACTCTCTCCTAGCTTTTGGTGATTGTTTGAAATTCTTGATGTTAGTTCACTTGCAGACAAATCACTCCAATTTCTGCCTTGTTTTCACATGGCCTTATCCTATCCTCTGTTTGTTTATGTCTTCTCCTCCTCTTATAAGGACACTTGTCATTGGATTTAGGGTTCACCCAGTAAACTCACGATGATTTTATCTAGAGATCCTTCACTGAATTATATCCGCACGTACCTTTTCTCCAAATAGGGGTACATTCACAGCTACTGGGGATTAGGACTGGACATATTCTTTTTGGGAAGGGGCACAATTCAACTCTCAAAAGATAGAAAAGGGGAAAGGTAAATAATATAGTCAAAGTAACAATTTGGGAATATTTATCTCATATAAAAGCAGACATTGAAGTTTCCCCCAGCTGAATCTGTTTTGGAGAATTTGAAAGGGTTTCCATCTAGGACCGTGACGGAAAACAAAATGCAAAAGCAGGTTGATAATGTTATATTTTACCTGGGCACAGTCATGGTACTGGCTCACACCTCACTACATTCATTAAGTGCATCACGCATTTAACACCATTGTTAATTTGGCCAAATAATCCAAGATGCAACAAGGAATTATTGCTTTCAGTTACTCTAACCTCTTTTGTCTCTAATAACCATATCAGTCATGACTAGAGGCTTGAATCCTGAAAACAGGGACATGTAGTAAAGATAAATTACTAACAAGCCCTTACCTATAATAGGAGGAAAGTCATCACTATAATAATTGTGTTTGCTGAGATGAACCAATGCCAGTTTCAGAGTCTTTATTAGGTCAAAAGGAAAGGACATCTAATTGCTATCTTAGCTATCATTTTTCACTAACCACTGAAATGTGTGTTTTTTTTTTTAGCATGAAGTCTTTTTTTTTAATTTTTCCAACTTTCTTAGCAGTTTCAGATGGTACATTGTGAGACAAAGGCAAAAGCAACAGGGAGAATCATCTCATGAGAAAAATTAGCAATAAAGCACTGTGACAGGACAGCAAAGGCACTTTGTTAAAAAATTATTTCAACCTGAATAATTTGACAGTGTTAATTTGTTAAGAAAAAAAATATCTAGAACACATACCACCCTGAGATCCTTAAGCAGTTCTCTGAAACTTTGTTTAATACAAACACTTCCACTGCACTGCAATTGGGAATACATCTTTCAACCCACATTTTGCCTGGTTATAAGTCCTATTGGGTACTGAGCAGAGCCAGTCAATTTGGTTTGCTTTATGATCTGAACCAAACACAAATATTAAGTGAGGTCAAATAACACACCCCACTGGCAATCCTCAAATCTCTAAAGCTGATTTAAAAGAGACTGGGAAATTGAGCTCAACGGAAATGGCAAAAATAAAGAAGTTCATTTTTAATGAACAAGGAAGCCTACCAATACCAATCTCCATTGGGCCACAGATGCCTCATTGTGCCCAAATTGGATTGGAATGCACAAGCCAACAAGCACAAGCACAACTGCCCCTCCACCACCACAAAAAAAATCACAATTTGGCAGAAGAGAAAGATTTAGGGGAATGTTAACTTAATGCACCTAAAATTCAAATCATGATTAGAGAAGGGTATTCTGGATATGACAGTTTAAGGTAGGTAAAGAGAGTTACAAATATGTGCAAAGTAATTGGAAAATGAGCCTAATACCAAGAGAATTACAGAATATTGGTGATGGAAGAGAATTAGAGAATAATTTTTACCTTAAAGTGTAGATCCTGAGTTCAGGAAGAAGCAGTTACTTGCTCAAGGTCAGTGTCTAAAACTAAAATGGGATTAGAACCCACACCCTTTTGAGTCTGGTGCTCTCTCTACTCTGCCAGTTGTTCTCAAGGCTGTGGGGGGATGTCAAGAGTTTCTCAAAGTTCACAACTGGGCCTCTTTCTTTCTCTCTCCTCCTCTTCCTTATCTCATTCTTTTCCCAAGCTTTTATTCTCATTGACAGACTTAGTCATCCAAATGTATTTCTCCAGTTCTGACATCTCTGAACTCCAGACTTAGAATCAACAGTTCTATTTCTGGGTCTCCCAAGCCGCTCAAACTTAACATGTGCAAATGTAAACATCTACCCCCCATCCTTCGCACTACAGACTTGTTCCTCCCTGCTTGTTCTCTATCTACTAGATGGAACTATCATCTTACCAGTGTCAGCCTTGGATTGGTATCTTTTCTTTACTCTTTCCCCACATCCAACCATCAGTAAGACCTCCTAAGTGTATCTCAAAAACATCTATCCACTTTCTCTGACCCCACCTTAGTCCAAGCCACCAACATCTTGTTCCCGGACTGCCTCCTAACCTCTCTCTCTGTTCTGATTTTTCCACTTCCAGTTCATTTGCCACACAGTAGCCTGAGTGATCTTTTAAAGACATTCCGTTTACAATAAAATCCAAACCCCTCACCATTGCCTATAAGATCAGGCATTATTTGTCCGCTTACTTCTCTAATATCATGGCATGCCACCGTCTTCCTTGACCCCTCTGCTCCTGGTATACTGAACTCTCTAAATTCTCAAAACATACCATGATTTTTCTAGTGCAGGGCCTTTGTACATGCTGCTCCCACTGTCAGGAGTGTTCTTTTCATTGTGAAAGGCTGGTTCCTTTTATAATTCCGGGCTCATGTTATATGTCACTTCTAAAAAAGAGGCCTTTCCTGATCACTCATCTCAATGAGGTTTTTTTTTTTTAATTAATCTTTCAATTTCAATTAATCTTTAATATTTCAGAAAGTATATCAACATTGCCTAACATGCTGTTTTACACACAATAGGTATATGATCAATGTTTGATATAAATATACGTATCTTTAAAATCTTTGGTTTAACCAGCTAAACTTTTAATATTTTATGAACTAGTTAGCCCTGAGTCATAAATTTACCTACTTTTTTTTTTTTTTTTGAGATAGTTTCAGTCTCGTTGCCCATGCTGGAGAGCAGTGGCGCGATCTCAGCTCACTGCAACCTCCAACTCCCAGGTTTAAGAGATTCTCCTGCCTCAGCCTCTCAAGTAGCTGGGATTACAGGCATTTGCCACCACACCCAGCTAATTTTTGTATTTTTAGTAGAGACAGTGTTTTGCCATGTTGGCCAGGCTGGTCTCGAACTCCTGACCTCAGGTGATCCACCTGCCTCACCCTCCCAAAGTGTTGGGATTACAGGCACAAGTCAGCATGCCCGGCCAGATTTACTTATTTTTTATGAGATTTAAAACTGTTTTTAGAGATAGAGTCCTGCTATGTTGTCCAGGCTGGAGTGAAGTAGCTATTCACAGGCATGATCATTGCACACTACAGTGTTGAACTTCTGGGTTCAAGTGATCTTCCGACCTCAGCCTCCCAAGTAGCTGGGACTACAGGCATGTGCCACTGAGTCCGGTGTATTTTTATAAGATTTTTAAAAAGATAACATATTCTAAATTATGACGTCCACAAACCATTTACTTTTGTGTGGAATTATAAGGTGATATTTTAAATGATGGGAATGAACAACTTGACATGTGTATCAGTAACCTCTAAACACCTATTTCAAACATCTATTAACTGAAAGTCATGATGCCTCCAGCTCTTTTACTAAGAACTTCCATACATTAGAGCAATATACATATTCAAAAAGTGACCTAGTTCAATTAGACAAGTAAATAATTTTCCTATGTTTAGGTAAATTTGAAAAATATACATAATTGCTACCTCATCCTAGTTAGAATCTCATTTATATTTATTCCACTATGTTCATGATTTTGTAACCAATTTGGAAGGCATCGTATTATTAAAAGTGTATCAGATTAGCTCCCTCAACTCACTATGTCTAGTAACCATTCTGAAGAAATAGGCACTGGCTTTGAATATGGCCTGTTCCAGTTTGTGAACAGTCGTAGGCAAGTAAAGTTGTTGGGCAAAGAGGTGAGCTATAGGATGACTGAGGGTAAATTGTCACTACTGTATATAAAGAAGACAAATGAGATATCGGAAGAGATCTGTTATAATAACATATATGACATACATCTAAGTTTTTCATATATTTCAGAATTATAGAAACAAGAGTATGTAATCTTTTCTAAGATGTATGGATGACTTACTTTTAATAATATTTCTTGATTTATAATGTAAATAAGATTAAGCGAATATGGGTTACTCTTGAATTTAAAAATTGGCACATGTAAATGAGCATTTTAATACAAATAATTAGAATATATTTATACTGTATATACATCTACACAATGGAAGATACTACTAAAATTTTGCCGTATAGCACATTACCCTAGGAAAAATAGAATTCTAGAATTCTCTTTAAAAAGATCACTGAGAATTATTAGATGATGACTGTGAAATAGGTTCTCCCATTACAATACTACTTCTGTCATTCAAAGTTCTGACAACAGTTGTAGCTGAAGACTGAAGCACTTTGTGAGAAAGCCTCATTCTTCCATCAGCTGGGTCACATCCAAAGTATTTCACCTGAATTTCTCGGCCAACTTCCAATCCTAGGGCAGCAGGATGTTTAATATTTCGTTGATCAAGTTGTCTGTTATAAAGCAGTACCAAAATCATATTTGGATATAATTTTACCATTACACCAGTATCTCTGCTTTCAGTTATTGTGACGGTATACACTGCTCCAAATTCTAATTGCTGCTCCTGATCATCCTTGCAGATTTCAGCAATGAAGTCTCTTGCCTCATGCATAGCACTGGGTGTTGGTGCAAACATAGGAAACGTTTCTTCATCCACCTGACTAATAGTTACAACTGTTTCAGCCTGAAGTTTTTTAAGTTATATCCACCTGGTCCAACAAATTTTTCTCATTTTGATAATGGAACCTGAACAGTTTCTACAACAGGTCCATTTTCTTTTCTAGATGCTTGAGGTTTTGAAATAGTTTTGTTCGTGATCTGTAAAATCTCCTTTTTGCCACTGAAGCTTGTTGAATAGCCTCCATTACAATTTTCATTGTTATTCCAGGTAATTTAATATCAGCCTGTAATGCAGTTATTCCTTTATTAGTGCCAGCTATTTTGAAGTCCATGTCACCATTGTAAGCTTCAATTACCACAATATCTGTTAGCAAATGATAATCTATTTCACCCTTCTCAAGATCGGTTTTGGTGGCCAATCCCATTGCTACACCTGTGACAGCAGATTAAATTGGAAGCCCTGAATCCATTAATGCTAAACTTCCACCACATGCAGATGCCATAGAAGATGACCCATTTGACTCTAGGACTTCAGATGTAACTCTTATGGCAAAAGGAAAATCTTTGGGAATAACAGGATACAAAGCTTTCTCAGCAAGAGCACCAGGCCCAAGTTCTCTTCTATTTATACCGGTGACTTTGACAACTTCATTAGTTGCATAAGGAGGAAACTCATAGTGCAGCATGAAATTTTTATCTTTTATCCCATTTATAGTTGTTATAACTCGATCCAACTTAATATTGGATTCTAATGAATCAAATGTAACAGTACAAAGCACCGGTGTTTGTCCTCTTTGAAATAATTCTGATCTATGAAGGGTTTTAAACATATCTACCTCACAACTTATATTCCTAAGTAAAGTCAAATCCCGACCATCGCAACTTTTGTATTCATTCAAAATAATACTTCTAAAAACTTCCTTTGCAACAATATTGAATGATTCTATTATCTCATATAGATCGACCTCTGGAAATATTTCTTTTAGTTGTTCCTCTGTATCTAATCTTATTTTGTTAACAGCTTCATCTCTGGAAATTTTATCATGTTCATAATCTGTAAAAACTGCATAGAGTCTCTCCATAGTGACTTTATGAGCATGTTTCACAATCTCTTGTGAAGGGGTAAATAACTTCTGAGGTGTCCTCTTGGTAACACCAATTTCTTTTACCAACTGCTGGATGCCCTGAATTATTTGTTGGGTATATTTCACTCCCACTTTGATAGCATGGCAAAAGTCCTGCTGTAAAATGTTCTCTGCAGAGGCTTCCAACATGACAATCTGACTTTTAGGTGCTCCAGCAACCACTACATTTAAAGTACTAGAAGACATTTCTTTTCTTGTTGGGTTAACAACACATTCTCCATCAGTCATTCCTATTCATACTGTCCCAACAGGTCCATTCCAAAGAATATCTGATAATGAGAGGGCTACAGAGGTGCCATTAATTGCTAGGACATCAAGTTCATTAATACCATCTACTGCTAACAGATTACACAGAACCTGTATATCACAGAAGTAGCCAGCTGGAAAGATAGGTCTAACTGAACAATCTATTATTCAACGTGTAAGAATTTCTTTATCAGAAGTACTAATCTCTCTTCTCAGAGGGTTTGTGGGAATTCTACCTACTGCAGCAGCCTTTTGTCTGTAGTCAACCACCAAAGGCATAAACTGGGAAGGTGAAGGTTTTGTTTTACTGACTGCTGTGGCCATTACTGCAGTGTCACCTGACTGTATTACAGCAGAGCCATTTGCAAATCTGGCCAGCTTTCCAGAGGATATTTCTAACTTCCTGTTGCCCAAGTCCATGGCCACAGCTCGAGACCCTGTGCTACTCAATAGTGCTCGCACCTGCAACTGGATGAGTGCCTGATCCCACCCTGGCAGACAGAAGGGACCATCACTCAGCGGCCGGAGCCAGAGGCTCAGTGAGGTCTTAGCTTCCTCCTGTTATCCTCTGTAGCAATGCCTTAGTGTTTCCTTCACAGCACTTATTACAATTTGTAGTCATTTACTGATGTGATTATTGGTTATTATCCCTCATGAGTCTCACAGCTAAATGACAGCAGGGATCAAGTCTGTCTTCCTCCCTGTGTCACAGCTGTATCTGGCACCAAGCACATACAAGGCATTTGATAAGTATTCTTTAACATAATGAAAATGAAGTACATTTATAACACTATTCTTTCTACCCAAAGAGAACAAAAAAATTATGGACTTCCATTCTGTTGTCAATATATTCAACAGGATAGAAGAAATAACACAACCGAGGGTTGCAAAACACTGAAAGTTATCAACGCTTATTCTCTAGAGGTCCTTGTTAAACAATGTCCCATCCATCAAGGGTGAATTAGATTTGTCCCTGGCTTGAGGACAGAATAAGATGACTTCACCTGACTCCTTATAAACTTATAATTTTATGAAAAATCCATAAGCTCTCATCTTTCCAGCACTCTGATAACGAGGTAATTACCCTTTTAATGAAAAAGGAAGCTTTTTTATATCTATCCCCATTGAATTATGGACCTCAAAATTGAATTGAAGTCTAATAGACATCAAGCACAACTACCTGCCAGTTCCTAACAAGGATGAGGAAAAAAAAAATAGTGATATCTGGGGAGCCAACGGGCAGTGTGACAGGGTGTCCTTCCTGCCTTCTCTGATGACACTTTGCTATCAACACCAGTTCTGCCTTTTGTGCCTTACTCAGTTTGTAAGCCAGTCTGCAACAGCAGAAAAGTCATTAGTCACCCTTCCCTATCTGTTCCATGGGCTTTGAAATGAAGCCCTGGTTCAGGTTCCCATTTAGGTGTGACTTTCTCCATTCCTATTATGTTGACCGTAATCAAAGGGCTGGGCTCAGTCCTGACAACACGTTCAGATCCCACACTGCACTAGCCTTGCTCTAGAATCTCAATCTATTTTTCCAGTGTCCTAAGACCTGTCAAAGCCCCTGCTACCAGCCTCTTCCACTACTGACTGAGCTCTTACATCAAAGGACTAATTAATGGAACCACAACACCAACACCCCACATGAATTGCACCCGCAGCCCACAATCCATACTCCTTCCCCATGCTCCTTCAGTTTATCGATGCTGTTTAATTATCAGTAGTGGCTCAGATTAAGCCCTAAACATCTAGCTACCCTGTTCCACAGCCAAGACTGTTACTGTCACTCCTCACTCCTAGGTCTTGCCTAACTCCCCCCATTTCAGATATTTTATAGCTGAGTCTCTCCAAGTTATCACTCACAGCTAAATTCACACTTTTACTTGGTCTCTACATTTTAATCCTTGGTGATCTCTTTTTATGCAATTGCCAGTTTAGAGGCATAATCTTGTAAACCTTTACCTTCTGGACAGTAGCATTGGAAAGTTCATTACTTTCAGTTACGATACAACAGCGAGTGGCAAATGCAGCTTTGGAAAGCGGAAAACTTCTTTCTCCTTTAGAGTCTCTGCACAACTTTCCACATTTGGAACCCAAGGACATTTCCTTTCTCTCTCTGCTAACATGGAGTACAGAAAGGTTACATTAGCTAATAAAAGCCCTCTGCTGACAAAAGATGCGTTTGAAAAGTCACTCGAAAAGGGAGCTCTCTCGATAGCTTTATTAAAATAAAATGCCGTATCTTTGTGAAGTTAAAAGTCTCTGGATTGTGGTTGAAAGTCTGGTCTGCTCCTTATACAATGGAAAGTCTTTCAAAAGCCATGTGTTTCTTAAGCTGGCCTCACCATGCATAACAGCTAGAATATAAATCTAGACTCTCGCCGCCCATCTATCTTTTCTTTTCTGTGTCATGTAGAAGTTCCTATGTGAAGGAAAGATCTCCAGAATAAGATGAGAGATAGCTTTTATAAGAACACCAAATGATAGAAATTATGGAAATCATGATATTGAAATAATTTCTTCCAAGTTAAAACATCAGGAACATTTTTGCTTATCAGATAGGCAAGAATACTTAAATTTGAATGTTGGTCAGAATTCAAGGAAATGTTATTCCCACATATGTTGCTAGAAGAGTAGTACATTCATACAGCCTTTCTAATGGGCATTTTGATAGTGTACATTAAAGTGTGAAATGCAGATGTCCTTAAACTCAGTGATTCCTCTTCAAGGTATGCTACATACTTGCACATGTGTAGAAAGCAGCCTCTACACGATGCTCATTACAGCATTGTTCATTATAGTAAAAATATTGAGACTCATCAAAATGCCTATCATCAGGGGAATGATCTATGCACATATATGCAGCAATTTAAAATAATGAGGAAGACTTACACTACAATGACCTAGGAAGATATCTACACAACAATACAAACAGCATAATCCCACATGTATTAAAAAGAGAAACCAAGGCCAGACATGGTGGCTCATGCCTGTAATCCCAGCACTTTGGGAGGCCACAGTGGGTGGATCACCTGAGGAGTTCCAGACCAGCCTGGCCAATGTAGTGAAACTCCATCTCTACTAAAAAAAAATACAAAAATTAGCCGGGTGTGGTGGCATGTGCCTGTAGTCCCAGCTACTCATGAAGCTGAGGCAGAAGAATCACTTGAACCCGGGAGGCAGAGGTTGCAGTGAGCCAAGGTCGTGCCACTGCACTCCAGCCTGGGTGACAGTGCAAGACTCTGTCTCAAAAAAAAAAAAGAAACCAAGTTAAATCTTTATGTATAAAAATATATGCACAAAATAAATATATATTTATTTAAATGTACATAAAAAGGTTGTGAATAAAATATTTGCAAATTATATATCTGATAAAGTTGGGAAGAAAATATTTGTAAATAATTATCTGGTACGTGATTTGTGAATATATATTGTTCACAAATAGCTGATTGCATATATGATGTATATATTTGTAAGTTATATATATCTAATAATCATATATCTGATATATCTCTAATAACATATACAAATATCTATATATAGAGAGATTTTTTTATTTTATTATTATATTTTAAGTTTTAGGGTACATGTGCACAATGTGCAGGTTAGTTACATATGTATACATGTGCCGTGCTGGTGTGCTGCACCCATTAACTCGTCATTTAGCATTAGGTATATCTCCTAATGCTATCCCTCCCCACTCCCCCCACCCCACAACAGTCCCCAGAGTGTGATGTTCCCCTTCCTGTGTCCATGTGTGTGTGTTCATTCTCAGTAAACTATCGCAAGAACAAAAAACCAAACACCGCATATTCTCACTCATAGGTGGGAATTGAACAATATATATATATTTGTAAATCACATATCATAATATACAAAGAATGCTTACAATGTAAAAAAAGGGCAAATAACACAATTAAAAAATAACAAAAGGTTTAAATATTTCTCCAAAAAGATACACAAATTGCCAATAGGCACATTAAAAAATGCTCAAGATCATTAGTTACTGAGAAAATGAAAGTCAAAATCACAATCAGATAATACTTCATGCCCATTAAGATGCTTATGGTCAAAAAGACTGACAATATAACAAATGGCGACAAGGATGTGGAAAAGTTGGAATCCCCATACTTTACTGATGAGAATGTAAAATGATGTAGCTCCTGCAGAAAACAGTTTGGCAGTTCATCAGAAAGTTAAATATAGTTACCATATCATCCATCAATTTCATTCCTAGATATATATCAAATAGAATTAAAAACAGGCATTTACATACTTATACAATAATATTCATAAAGCATTATTCATAATAGCCAAAAATTGAAAACAACCCAAATGTCCATCAATTGATAAATAAATAAAATATGGTATACATACAATAAAATATTATTCTGCCATAAAAAGGAATGAAATACTAACATATCTACAAAATGGATGATCCCTCAAGACATTATGTTAAAATGACACGTCAAACACAAAACGCTTTTCATATGATTGCATTTATATGAAATGTCCATAAGAGGCAAATCCATAGAGACAGAAAGTAAATTAGTGGTTGCCAGGGGCTGAGGAGTGGGAGGAATGGGAAGTGACTACTAAACGAATGATGAAAATGTTCTAAAATCAGATAATTGCACAACTGTGTGAAAACACTAAGAACCACTGAATTGTACATTTTTAAAGAGTGAATTTTATGGCATGTGGATTGTACATCAAAAGAGCTGTTATTAAAAAATTAATAAAAGGTCTTGAAAAATACCTACCAAGCCAATAACAGTGGTTACGTGGGGAAAGGGAATTAATACATTTTTAAGAGTAGGAATAGATTCACATACCCTGGGCAATATGATGAGACCCTCGTCTCTACAAAAAATAATTTAAAAGTTAACCAGGTATAGTGGAGCATACCTATAGTCCTAGCTCCTCAGGAGGCTGAGGTGGGAGTAGTTCGAGGCTGCAGTGAGCCATGATTGCACCACCGCACTCCAGCCCGAGTGATAGAGCAAGATCCTGTCTCAGGGAAAAAAAAAAAAAAAGAATACATTTGTATTAGTCCATTCTCACACTGCTATGAAGAAATACTGGAGACTGGGTAACTTATAAAGGAAAGGCCTTTAATTGACTCACAGTTCCGTATTGCTGGGGAGGCCTCAGGAAACTTACAATCATGGCAGAAAGCAGAGGAGCAGGCACCTTCTTCACTAGGTGGCAGGATGAAGTGAATGCAAGCAGGGGAAATGCCAGACACTTGTAAAACCATCATCTTATGAGAACTCACTATCAAGAGAACAGCATGGGGGGAACCGCCCCCATGATCCAATTACCTCCACCTGGTCCAGCCCTTGACACATGGGGATTATGGGGATTACAATTCGAGGTAAGATTTCAGTGGAGACACAGAACCAAACCATATCAACAATAATTCATATATTTCTTATTACTTACATAATTAAAAATACATTTAAAAAGAAAGAAAAGTCCTAAGCACCACTTCAAATGGTGGTGTATTATGAGAAATGTATAGCAGTGTGTTTTACTCTTTTTAATTTACAACCTAAGAATAAATATTCATTGTAGAAAATAAGCATTTGAGGGCACTTTTCTAGGCCCTTGGTATATAAAAATGCATAAGCCATATTCCTTTTCTTCTAAGACTTCATGCTGCATATCAGAGTAGAGGCATGTACACAGCCAATTGTTAAATAGTGTGATAAATGCTATGCTACTAACATGTACCTCTAGCTCTGCAAGCACAGGGACAGGGACCCAGGGAAGAGGAGCTGAACTTCAAAAGATAAGCAGAAGTTAACCAAGCAGAGAAGAGCTAAGGCAGATAGGCAGTGAGAATAACGCAGGAAATGCCTCCCGGTATGCTAGTGCATGGAGTTTTCTAAGAACAGCGAACATCAGTGGCTGTGATCCTAAAAAAAAAATGTCTTGTGGGGGAGATTCTTGCAGATGAAATGGTTGGCTGGAATCAGACTACAAAGAGCCTTAAGTAATACCTTGCTAAGGAGTAAGGTCATTATTACGTAGACTAGACCAGATGGAAAGAGACTAGAGACAGGGAACTCAGTTAGAGATTCCTGAATTAACCAGGCAAGAGAGATGAGCTTGTGAATAAGAACAGGGGCAGTGGCATTAAATTGGGAGATCAGATTCATGAATTCTTTCAGAGACAGAATAGGCAGGACTCCATGACGGATGTGGGAGGGAGAAGGGGATGTGGTCGTGACTCCCAGAAGCCATTAGTTGTCACAGCACATATGGGAAGATTATAGTCAGACTTGTTTGCCCCTCAGGAAATAAAATGGAGATGAAAGAAAGAGTTTCATGTCCAATAGGAGAAAATATGTCCTACACTTCACATGCCTCTGGATAGACAGATTCTGTCAAGCTCTTGTGACATTATGTGCTGGTGCAAAGGATTATTTGTTAACATTAGTATTAAGCTGATAATAGAGTATGTACCATGCACTGTGTCAAGTGCTTTACATGCACAATTTTTTTTGCATCCTCAGGACACTGTTTTGTACAGATAGAAAACTAAGGCTTAGTGATGCTAAGAAACCAAGTTCAAACCCAGGCAGCCTGACTTTAGAGGCCAATGTTATAAACTTCTGTGCTCTCCTGCCTCAGACAAGATGCCTCTGAGAGATTGAGTTAAGCAGCTTCACTTATTTACTTCCAACACAGTCAAGCCAAATAATAAACTCATCCTCCTTTCTCTCTCTCCTGATCCAATGCACATCCAGAACATTCATCACTTTCTCCCAGTTGAGATCAAAGTGACTCTTCAATCTTCTCAGTGACTTTCAGGATGTCAGCAATGGCCCTGTGAGGCAGGTGCATCCATCAGTGAGCAGCATAGCTCTCTAGCCTTCCACGGAATCCAGGCAATACTGAAGGGTATTCCAGACATTCTTTTAGGCCAATGAGATGATTCGACCTTGTATTTGGAGATTCAGAGAGAAATGTAGGTTGTTTTTTACTACCTAGCGTATATTTACTCCTTTTTGGTTAATATCATCCCTTACTTTTATATTGAGGACTATATGTGGTCTAGGTTTGGTCCATGTAGTTGGGCTAAATGCACTTCATGTCTACCTTCATGGGTGAGTGCATCATTCAGGCCTGACCAATCAGAGCATCTTATCTCCTTTTCCCTAGTAACTGGCTCAGGGCTGGGCATATGATGCAATTCATTCCACTGAGAGTCAAGTCCAGGACACTTTTTTCAAATCAACCAGTAAGAAAAAGCCCTCTATTTAGAAGAATGCCTGACAATTCCAGGGACATCAACATGGCAAGACTCTCTCTGAGCAGGTAGCCAAAACAGAGGGATAAATAAATGAAATATGGAAACAGGGAAACGTTGAGCCCCTGAATCAAGCCTCTCCTGAAACCTAAGCAGAACTTTTCTGTTGGCTACAGAAGCCAGTACATTTCCCTCAATGTTTAAGCTATTTTGAATATCTGACATCCACAACCAAAAACCAAAAGGAATCAGAAGACAGAAAAACTGAAAAGACTTGTCTCAAGAACAACTAGAAAGTTCTGAGTGGGCAGTTAGCTAGCCTGCTTACAAAAGAAACATTTAGAGGGGGCCACTACTTTCAAGGCATTTACCGGGAAGATCTGCCTAGGAGAAGCAGCTAATGTAAGAGCTGTCACACCAGGAAATGCTCAGCATTGGCCTTTAAATAGTACATTACATAGAGGAGTTGTGGGGCCTAAGCGACCAAAGAGAAGGTTAAATAATCTCTGTGCCCACAGCATGACTCTACTGTTAGCCCAGCTTTTTCACATTCTGGTAAATACAATGTCTTGTATCCTGACGTCACATATGTAAGTCATCCCTCTCAAAATGTCCTCCTTCATCAAGCCCATGTGTTCAAATGCTAGGCATTTCAAGACTCACCTCTAGTTTCACCTCCTCCAGGAATCTTTCCTGGTCATTGTAGCCTTTTATTGGCATCTTCTTTGAGTTCCTATAATGCTTAACCTTAATACCACCTAATGGGATCCAGGCAAAAGAGGTGAGTTTGCATATTTAGTTGGGAAGATATTCCTGGAGCTTGATATTCATCTGTGTCAAAGGTCCATGGGGAGAACACAAAAAGAGGAATTTTAGGTTACTGCCAAGTCCACAAGAGGTATGGATTTTAATATTGCAGAGAGAGAATGATAATATTCTATGATTTTGTACTTCTACAGAGGGGAGATGTAGAACTGGGGAGGGACAAGTGCTCACCATAAGCCAAGGGTCTAGGCACTTAGCCTCAAGTGGGGGCAATTGCAGCTTCCTTCATTCCTCCGAAGGGTTGAGAACTTATGCAAAGCCATGGGTGCAGTGCTATCCGACGCCCTGCAGAGGTGATGCCAAGAGTAAGGCTAAATATGCCGCTGTTGAGAGGGAGCCCAGAAAGCCAGACTTCAGCAGACACCAAAGAGTCTATTGAACTACTCTGATGGGAGGATATGCAAGAGCAATGCTGAATAGTAACACCCCTGAAGAGAGACACCATGGAGAATAGTTGCCGGACTTGTGGCTACAAACAACAAGAAAATCCTTCGCCTGGAGCTGCCTCTGCAAAGAGCAGCTAGACTCTAGCTGGAGAGTCTGACAGAGAAACACTTCCTAGCAGAGGCTCAGCTTCTTGCCCTTCCAGAATGAGAGGCTGTGTGGTTTTGTGTTCAAGATCACGGTATGAACACGATATGAACGGTTGGTATGTCGAGACACCTTCATTGAAAAGAGAGAGTAAGAAATTCCTCCCTGAACCCTAGAACAGATGGCGGCCCAGGATTGATCACAATAATAATTGAGAATATACATTGTAGAGACCTCAGATTCCTATGGCACATGTGTCCTACAAAGAAGAGTTACAGAGATTCTATCTTAAATTGTTTGTGAATTTTTCCACATGCATTAGTTTTGCTGGATTATAAACTTCTACAACACAACCATATGTTTCACTTCTTATTAAATCTCTCACAGGGTCTAAGTCAAAGTCAAAGGACCATCATTGATCAGTTGATTGGCTCTAGAGTGGTTGGCCTAGCGTTGGTGGACATAGTCATTCTCAATGTCAGAAAATCTTGCACCCTATCGGAAAAGCATAAGAGGAAACACAAAAATTAAAGAGGATACAGCAACATAATAGTTCTATAAAGATAGTACATACTGGGAGTCTAAAAAATGTCCATATCTTTTGACATAATTCTATTTCTAGAAAATCATCCTACCAAAATATCTAAAGAATAAAGAAACTTTATGAAGAAAGTCATTCTCTGAACAGAATATAGAAGCAGAAAAATTTTTAAACAATCTAAATATCAACAACAGACGATATGTTATATAAACTAAGAATCTTCTTCCGTGTAAACCTGCTATTAAAAATAATGCTTAAGAAGTATTTTCAAAGGTTTAACAAGTGCTTATGACGTAATGTTCAGCAACAAACAATTGTATACAAACTAGGATCTCAATTATGTTGAAGTGTGTAGAATATTGACAGTGGGTATTTCTGAGTGGTAGGATTTGGGGTGTTTCTAATTTTCTTGTTTGAACTTTCTATTTTATACTTTTCAAGTTTCCTGCAATAGTAATGTTTTACTTTTATAATCAAAAAACTATTGAAATAATACTTTAAATTATGCATGTGAAAAGATTACCTGGTCCACATGGTCATTGTATCCAGCTGAAGGTGTTAAATCTAGCTAGACTCTGGCCTGGGTCTTGAGAGGTTAGTATCTATACCCCACCTTCCCTTCTAAACAGGTTAGCAAGCTGGCGAGCTGGTAAAGGAACCTAGCCTCTTCCTCCCTACAGGACACTGCAACATCAAAACAAAGCCTCTAAATAGTCCCCTAAAGACAAGGAAGGCTAATATCTGTGATGTAGCTATTCTCTTCTGGGACATAGAGGAAAAAAATAGGTCTCTCTCATAACAAGACACCATTCGTTTCTCAGGTTAAGCTGCCATTACCTTCGAACACACAGAAGCTGAGGGTTGTTTCTGCAGCCCTATCCTACCCAGTCAGCCCTCTGCGTGCTCTCAACTGCTATTCTCATTGCAGACCACCATTTTCAGACAAAGCACTGAAAAGCCCCTTAATGCCCAAGAGCCACAGGTTGTGTTTGTGTTAATTACTACAGGGCTCAGTTCACAATATCACTTAATAAAAATTAATAATTTTCAAGAATAGATTCATAATCTCAGTTATCAGAACAGCTAAAGTTATTTATATGCTTATTGGAACAATATTATAAATGTTTGCTTTGTTTTAATACTTCATTGATGAATCACATAATAGTTTATAAAATCATGTTTTTACCTGATATACTTAGTTGGCCATGTTTTCCTGATTACAACAAACAGATGAAAAATAATTTCTGAGTTATTTCCTTTTTCCTTCAGTATCTCAAAGGATGTTCACTGTGAATACTGACAAAATAATTTATTATTATTTTCCTAGATTCTGACCATCTGTCTGCTAATCAATTCATTAGAAATTCAACTCAAAAAGAAAATTTTTGGAGATAGTATGTTAATATACCAGTTTAGAGAAAACAACATACAATTACTTTTGCACAAGGTCAGTTGGAGAATAGTTTGAGAACTGTCTAGAGACAGCAAGATATTCTCAAGATGCTCCAAGTATCCATTCTGACTCTATGACTATCCTGAGCACAAACTGAGGATTTTAGTTTCCTTCACTAATACCTAGTAATAAAAAACCTCCATGTGTTATTTATGAGAACAGTTAAGCAGATAAATAATAAAGTCTCCTGACACTTCAAAGGAAAATGAAGAAAATATGAGTAAATATAAAATCAATTCATCAGATACATTTTAAATTCCAGCTGTTAGAGTCAGAAGGAATCACAGAAGATCATTTCACTCCATCTCCTGGGTTTATGCTGATAAGCTACTGCTCTATCCATATGAGCGAAGATGCAGCCGCAGGTTAAGGGGCAAGCCTGTTGCCATACAGCTGGTTAGCACCAAGAAGCAAAGTGAAGTTAGATTTCAGTTTCTAGTATCCTCATACAGGCCTCTTCCCAATGAGCCAAGCTACTTCTCTTTTAAAAATAATTCTGTCTGGAACATTAAGGGGGTCATCCATACTGATTCTTCATGTTTTAAATACATATTGTTTGCCAGTCATTATGCTAATAAGAATACAAAAAGAAAACAATATATAGTATCAGCACTTGAAGACCTCACAATCCAGTAAGGAAAACGTCAACATGAACAATACCCATATGATACTTGCATAGCAATATGAGCACAGTGCTATGGGAACATAGAAGAGGGAGCAATAAATTCTGCTAAGAAAGTGTTAAAAAGTTTCACAGAAGAGCTAGGCCCCAAAGGATGAGTAAGAGGTATTTAGGCAGAAGGAACCATGAAAACAAAGGCGGGGATGTGAACAACATCTTTGAGGAGGAGCCAGCATACAGAATGAAAGATATTGCGCATCAAAAGCGAAACAGCCTTTGCTTTTACACAGACCTATCATGGTAAAGCATCCTCACAGCTGTACACATTTAGGTAATCTCTGTGTTCCTAAGCCCCTCCAAAGAGCATCACTGTGTCCTCCTTGCCTATATGCATGCTGTGCCCTCTGTCAGGAAAGGCCTTGCCCTTTTCCTCTATGCCAACTCCCCACTGTCCCTCCTGATACATCTCCAATATTACCTCTTCTCCAACCTCCCTAGGAGAGTTAATTACCTCCTCCTTTGTGCTCCTATAACAACTTTTACATCTCTTGCAAGAGGTTACTTGAATTACTTGTTTACATACATGTCTATCTCCCAAACAAGTCTAAAAATGGTAGGCTTCTAAATAATTATATGTTTGATAAATATGAATGAATGACCTTTTCTATGGAAAGCTAGGTGCTAAAGGTGATAGAGAGATAACATGCACATATGAGCTCTCAAGGGAAATAGACAGACACATAGATAATGTATAAGTAGAATAATAATTCTTTGAATTGAAATCCCCAGGGAAACATTTTCACTCAACCGAAAATCTGACTACAATCTAAAGATTTTCACATACAACCACCTGGCATTGACTTAAAACTCCACCTAGATAGGTTCATAAAGTCAGATCCTTTTCTTGTTACATTCTTAGAGCTCATAAAAGGTGGTCTGAAAAGGCAGCTTTTTGGGTATAATTTAGTCATATTAAACAGAATTGTAAGGGAGAGAAAATGACTGTCTAGTCCTTTATCATTGGGCATGTAATCCATTATAAAGGTGTTAAGCTCATTGGTAAGTGTAAAAATGAGAGGAAATGAGTCTACTGACAAAAAATGCAATGAGACAATAAACTAAAACTAAAATTAATGCTTCACAAATTCTCAGCTTCTCAGCCTTATTGTCTCAGTTTGTTATTCTCATAAATTATCAGAAAGTAAAGCACAGCCACTGCTCCTAAAAATAAAAATCTTATTAAACTTATTATGTATAAAACTGCCTGAAGACATTGGCTCTCCTTTGACCTCATGAGTTACTCAAGATACTCAATCCCAGGGTTCAAAAAATATATCTCATTAGCAATACCAGATGTCAGCAGATGTGTTATTAAACTGCCTGTCACTCAAGCCTCAATCCTGAAAAATACCTAGGTCACCTAATCCTTTATGCCATCCACATCTTTTCACATATAATAACAGGAACTTTAGTGCCTGGAATTGTTATTAATAATAATTCCAAAAACTCAATCATTTCTGGGATGCCTTTGAGTTAATGGGAAAGAAGCTACTATCTGCCTGACAAATTGCTACAGACTGGTAAATGATGATTGATAGAGGATAGAGAGTGTATTAGCCTCCTCGGGCTATGTCATAATCCATTCAGCTGGCTATCACAAAATACCATAAACCAGGTAGCTTATAAACAACAGAAACATTTCTCACAGCTCTGGATTCTGAGAAGTCCAGCATCAAGGCCCTGGCATATCTGTTGTTTGGTGAAGGCCCACTTTCTGGTTCACAGATGGCAACTTCTTGCTGTGTCCTCACATGGCAAAAGGGGCAAGAGAGTTCTCTGGGGCCTCTTTTACAAGGGCAGTAATCCAATTTCTGAGGGACCTGCCCTTCATGACCTAACTATTTTCCCCACCTTCCAATACCACCACATTGAGGATTAGGATTCGATGTATGAATCTGGGGGTTACACAAACATTCAGACCATAGCAGGCTAGCTTAAAAACCACAAACCGGTGGCTTAAACAATAGAAATTTATTTTTTCATACTTTTGCTAGCTGAAAGTCCAAGATGAAGGTGTCATCAGGGTTAGTATGTAGCAAGGCCTCTCTTCCTGGCTTGCAGGTCACTGCCTTCTTGTTGAATGCTCACATGACTTTTTCTCTGTGCACTCACAGACAAAGAATGAAATGAGCTCTCTGGTGTCTCTTCCTCTTTGTATAAGGTATTGGATTATGGCCCCACCCTTCTAAGCTCATTTAACCTTAATTATCTCCTTAAAGGTCCTAACTCCAAATACTATCACCTTGGGGTTAAGGCTTCAAAATATGAATTTGATGAGAGATACAATTCAGTCCATAACAGACAGACTGATGGATGGATGTGAATGGATGGACAGATGGATGGATGCATGGATGGATGGATGGATACATGGATGGATGCATGGATGGATGCATGGATGGGAGGGAGGGAGAGAGGGAAGAAGAGAAGGAAGGAAGGAGGGAAGGAAGAAGAGAGAGAAGGACGGAGGGAAGGAGGGAGAGAAGGAGGGAGGGAGGGATATGATTAACTCACGAAGGAGGTAGGATTACGATCAGACTTAAATCTGCTGGAAGCAAACCATTGCCTGTAAGGTAAAAAATTGAGAAGTGTTAGAAAAGCCTCACACTGCTCCAACATGCTGCACATAAACACATGAGCCACAGTGCCTAAAATTTCATATTAACCAAAGATTCAACAAACATTTATCAAGGAAGAACTTTGTGTCTGGCACTGATCTAGTGTTACAGAGCGTGTTAACTGAATTCCTCACTGAAGACATTTATATTCTAACATGGATGAAAAAAATCTATGTATAAGAAAGTTGTTCTTAACATGAATTACACAAAGGATCACTTGTGGGACTTTAAAAAAATACATATTCCACAATCGTATCTTCTGAATCTAAATAGCCTGAGGTAGGCCCTGGGCATTGAGATATATATATATAATCTCTCCAGGGGATTCTGAAGCACAGCAATATGAAAATCCAGTCCAGACTACTGAGATAAGCATTGGCCTTTTCTTCTAAACACTAATGACTCTAGAAGATAATATGTGAAGAACCTACTACCGCAGTGTAAATAAACTCACTAGATGGCTAGCAATAAATGATCCAGAACAATATGAGACTACTGGGCAAGAGAAGGCGTGATTGATTTAAGATAATGTACACGAAACTTGGTAGCAGACATGAAATCCCTTTGTAAACATAAAAGATTATTACTCCTCAGTAGGTCACCATTTTACAAGGCAGATCATTTCATTTTAAGAGCTTCCAAATACTGAGCCAACACATGGTTTTTTTTGTAACTTTCTTCCAGTGTGTCTAGGTCTATAGTTTTCAGTGCATGCCTTCTCCCGAAGTCTTCAGGGTGAGACTCCACAATGCCTTAGGTCTAGGACCATAGCCCTCTGAAGTTCCTGAGCAAGTCTGGACCAAGGCTGATCAAGATCACTAGGCTTAGCACCAGAAGTATTTGAGAGTCCGGAATTAATTTTGCGGCCATTACTGTGGGCTTCAGTGGGTTATAAGCCCAGGGCAACTGCATATCTGTTACACTGCAGTGTTCCCTTTAATTCCACCTGCTGCCAGCCCTGAGTCTAATCCATTCAACTGACTTCTGTCTGGGGTTCCTGTTCTCCACTAGAGCTCTCACGGGAACCCTAGCCTGTTTGGTTGAGCTCTGATACTCTGGCCAGCCATTGCCACCTGCACACTTAAGGGCTGGTTTCCATTCCCTATACATATAGTCAGTGGCTGGGTGACATGTCTTTACTATTGACATGCCCAAGCTGCTGTATGGACTCCTGCCTTAGATCATTGATTCTCAGATGGGATGGTTCTGCCCCGAGTAGAATGTTTCAGAAACCCTTGATGATATATTTGGTTGTCATAACAGTAACATCTGCCTCCTTCTACAGCATCACCCCATGTTTACTGGCATTTAGAGTGTGGGGGCCAGAGAAAATAGACATCCCACAATGAATGCACTGCGTAATCCACCCAAGGATTAGTTGTACTGTGTTCTCGAACACTCATACAGATGAAAAACCTCTCTGTTAGTATCTGAGCCTAGAAGCTAAATGTTTCACACATAATCTCAAAGTACTTTTTGCAGCAAGTTTTAATATGCAACTAATTTTCCAGGACAGTCTCTAGCCTGTAAATCAGGGGGAGGAAACTTTACCAAAAGTTGTTCACCACCCTGAAAATCACTTCACCAAGACTACAATGACATTCTTGCTACTTGAGTGACAAGTACAAAGCTCCTGTAACGGTCTGCATTTGCAGTTTCCATTCTTCATGTAGCTACAAGCATCTGACTACTTCATTATGTCTTTCAGTGTAACCAAGCTCAAGCCCTTAGGTATTAACTACATATTATGTTACTTTTAAACCTTTATATAACAATTAGGGCATTATATTAATTTATTTTCTATTCAAAATTAAGTATGTAGAGATATTGTATTACCTACAAATTACATTATCTGTGAGAGTAAGAAGGGCACCTACAAAATGTCTGTTGGGAAGAGGGGATATTAGATCTGATAGGTTTAAGCTCAGTATTAGTCTTTATTGAGAATAAAGTGAATATTCTCAATAAACCCTGTAGATTCCAGCCATACCCTTTCATGGCTTGGCCCTTACAGCTGCATCAGTTCCTAAACTTCAGCTCCCAACAAGGCATCCTACAGGCCAAGGATGTCTCAGGATGCCCTGCAGACAAATCTATCCATTAGCAGATGCCGTCCTACAATTCAAAAATAAAACCTAAAAATTATTTGTGTAATTCATTTGAATTAAAAGCATGACTCTTAGCAATAATAGCATAAAGAGATTGGCTATTACTTTGAAAACCTATATTTCAATAATGCTTTCACATATATTGATTTCATTTGATATTCACAACAACATGATGAGATGACAGAGAAGACTGTGCATTTCTTTTTTTTAAATTATACTTTAAGTTCTGGGATACACGTGCAGAACGTGCAGGTTTGTTACATAGGTACACACATGCCATGGTGGTTTGCTGCACCCATCAACCCATCATTTTCATTAGGTATTTCTGCTAATGCTATCCCTCCCCTAGCCCCAACCCCCAACAGGCCCCAGTGTGTAATGTTCCCTTCCCTGTATCCATGTGATCTCATAGTTCAGCTCCCACTTACCAGTGAGAACATGTGGTGTTTGGTTTTCTGTTCCCGTGTTAGTTTGCTGTGAATGATGGTTTCCAGCTTCATCCATGTCCCTGCAAAGGACATGAACTCATCCTTTTTCATGGCTGCATAGTATTCCGTGGTATATATATGCCACATTTTCTTTATCCAGTCTATCACTGATGGGCATTTGGGTTGGTTCCAAGTCTTTGCTATTGTGAACAGTGCTGCAGTAAACATACATGTGCATGTGTATTTATAGTAGAATGATTTATAAGCCTTTGGGTATATTCCCAGTAATGGGATGGCTGGGTCAAATGGTATTTCTGGTTCTAGATCCTTGAGGAATCGCCACATTGTCTTCCACAATGGTTGAACTAATTGACACTCCCACCAACAGTGTAAAAGTGCTCCTATTTCTCTACATCCTCTCCAGTATCTGTTGTTTCCTGACTTTTTAATGATCACCATTGTAACTGGCATGAGATGGTATCTCATTATGGTTTTGATTTGCATTTCTCTAATGACCAGTGATGATGAGCTTTTTTTCATGTATTTGTTGGCCACATAAATGTGTTCTTTTGAGAAGTGTCTGTTCATATCCTTCACCCACTTTTTGATGGGGTTGTTTTTTTCTTGTAAATTTCTTTAAGTTCCTTGTAGATTCTGGATATTAGCCCCTTGTCAGATGGGTAGATTGCTTCTACCATTCTGTAGGTTGTCTGTTCACTCTGATGATAGTTTATTTTGCTGTGCAGAAGCTCTTTAGTTTAATTAGATCCCATTTATCAATTTTGGCTTTTGTTGCCATTGCTTTTGGTGTTTTAGTCATGAAGTCTTTCCGAATGCCTATGTCCTGAATGGTATTGCCTAGGTTTTCTTCTAGAGTTTTTATGGTTTTATGTGTTACATTTAAGTCTTTAATCCATCTTGAGCTAATTTTTATATAAGGTGTAAGGAAGGGATCCAGTTTCAGTTTTCTGCATATGGCTAACCAGTTTTCCCAACACCATTTATTAAATAGGGATTCCTTTCCCCATTGCTTGTTTTTGTCAGGTTTGTCAAAGATCAGATGGTTGTAGATGTGTGGTGTTATTTCTGAGGCCTCTGTTCTGTTCCATCAGCCTATAAATCTGTTTTGGTACCAGTACCATGCTGTTTTGGTTGCTGTAGTCTTGTAGTATAGTTTGAAGCCAGAAAGCATGATGCCTTCAGCTTTGTTCCTTTTGCTTAGGATTGTTTTGGCTATAGGAGCTCTGTTTTGGTTCCACGTGAAATTTAAAGTAGTTTTTTATAATTCTGTGAGTAAAGTCAATGGTAGCTTGATAGGGATAGTATTGAATCTATAAATTACTTTGGGCAGTATGGCCATTTTCACAATATTGATTCTTCCTATCCATGAGCATGGAATGTTTTTCCATTTGTTTGTGTCCTCTCTTATTTCCTTGAGCAGTGGTTTGTAGTTCTCCTTGAAGAGATCCTTCACATCCCTTGTAAGTTGTATTCCTAGGTATTTTATTCTCTTTGTAGCAATTGTAAATGGGAGTTCACTCATGATTTGGCTTCCTTTTTGTCTATTATTTATGTATAGGAATGCTTGTGATTTTGCACATTGATTTTGCATCTTGAGACTTTGCTGAAGTTGCTTATCAGCTTAAGGAGATTTGAGGCCAAGATGATGGGGTTTTCTAAATATACAATCATGTCATCTGCAAACAGAGGCAATTTGACTTCCTCTCTTCCTATATGAATACGCTTTCTTTCTCTTGCCTGATTGCTCTGGCCAGAACTTCCAATACTATGTTGAATAGGAGTGGTGAGAGAGGGCATCCTTGTCTCATGCTGGTTTTCAAAGGGAATGCTTCCAGCTTTTGCCCATTCAGTGTGATATTGGCTTTCGGTTTTTCATAAATAGCTTTTATTACTTTGAGATACGTTCCATCAATACCTTTAACATCACACTGTCAATATTAGACAGATCAATGAGACAGAAAATTAACAAGGATATTCAGGACTTGAACTCTGTTCAGGACCAAGCAGACCTTATAGACATCTACAGAACTCTCCACCCCAAATCAACAGAATATACATTCTTCTCAGCACCATTTTGCACTTATTCTAAAATTGACCTCATAATTGGAAGTAAAACACTCCTCAGCAAATGCAAAAGAATGGAATTCATAACAAACAGTCTCTCAGACCACAATGCAATCAAATTAGAACTCAGGATTAAGAAACTCACTCAAAACCACACAACTAAGTGGAAACTGAACAACCTGCTCCTGAATGACTACTGGATAAATAACAAAATTAAAGTAGAAATAAATAAGTTATTTGAAACCAATGAGAACAAAGACACAACATATCAGAATCTCTGGGACACAGCTAAAGCAGTGTTTAGAGGGAAATTTATAGCACTAAATGCCCACAGGAGAAAGCAGGGAAGATCTAAAATCGACACCCTAACATCACAATTAAAAGAACTACAGAAGCAAGGGCAAACAAATTCAAAAGCTAGCAGAAGACAAGAAATAACTAACATCAGAGTAGAACTGAAGGAGATAGAGATACACACACAAAAAAAAAAACCTTCAAAAAGTCAGTGAATCCAGGAGCTGGCTTTTTGAAAAGATTAACAAAATAGATAGACGGCTAGCCAGACTAATAAAGAAGAAAAGAGAGAAGAATTGAATAGACACAATAAAAAATGATAAAGGGGATATCACCACTGATCCCACAGAAATGCAAACTACCATCAGAGAATACTATTAACACCTCTACACAAATAAACTGGAAAATCTAGAAGAAATGGATAAATTCCTGGACACATACACCCTCCCAATACTAAACCGGGAAGAAGTCAAATCCCTGAATAGAACAATAACAAGTTCTGAAATTGAGGCAGTAATTAATAGCCTACCAACCAAAAAAAGCCTGACCAGACAGATTCACAGCCAGATTCTACTAGAGGTACAAAGAGGAGCTGGTACCATTCCTTCTGAAACTATTCCGAAGAATAGAGTAAGAGGGACTCCTCCTTAACTCATTTTATGAGGTCAGCATCATCCTGATACCAAAACCTAGCAGAGACAAAACAAAAAAAGAGAATTTTAGGCCAATATCCCTGATGAACGTTGATGTGAAAATACTCAATAAAATGCTGGCAAACCGAATCCAGCAGCACATCAAAAAGCTTCTCCACCACAGTCAAGTCGGCTTCATCCCTGGGATGCAATCCACCACATAAACAGAATCAATGACAAAAACCACATCTCAATAGATATAGAAAAGGCCTTCGATAAAATTCAACACCACTTCATGCTAAAAACTCTCAATTGTGTATTTCTGTATCTGTTTTAAAAAAGAATCTTGAGGCTCTGAGATTCTGATCAGCTCAGTCACAGAGCTAGCAAGAGAGCTTGGATTAGAGTCTACACCTTCAGAAGCCAAAAGCTGTGATATTTTCACCTATATCACACTGCCTCTAAAGTGAGACAAGTAACAACAGGAGGAAAAGAACAACAGAAAGAACAAAATTGAAAGGATCAATATGAAATGCTGAAACATGTAAATACTAACAGGGTAATGGTAATTTCTGAAAGCCTAAAGAGGAAAATTCCACACCACAATCCAAGAGATCTGATTAAGCAGGCTATTTTGTCATGTGAACATACTCTTCTATGGCAACCCACCGCAGCTCACATCTTTGCACCCATTGTATAGAATGCCTGTGGGCACACACAAACGGCTCGCAAAGAAGACACTTAAAAATAGCTGTGCTGCCCTCTACTGTTGAAAAAAGAGCGAGCATGAAAACGGCAATCAGATTTGCTACTTAAGTTGTGTGTCTAAGCTGATAAGTGAACAGCAGCAGAGTGCTACAAACACCATTTCATTATTATCAGTCAGTGGTTCAGTAGTAACTTTAGCATTGAAATAAATATTTTGACATTAATGAGATCAAACAGTTTATTTGGCTTAATAAAGACAATATCATAATTGTTTATTGTTGGTGCTATCCTTGTTAGTTGGATTGTATGCTTAAGACTAGCTGAATAGACATGAATATTCAGTACTTAAAGCTTGTTTTCAGATTCTTGTAATGTCAGGGCTAAATAAAACTTAAAGGTCACATATAGGTAAATGGATGTTTTACATATGACAACTCTGATCCATAGGCAGCAGCTGCCTGGAGAAATGTGTAAATAAGGATTTTGAGACTCTATTCAAGCTCAGTGACAAAGAAGATTACAATTGATTAGTAATGTCTTCCAAGTAAGAGAAAGTGAGATAATGCTATACGTGCAACATCCATCTGTCCGTGTGCTAAATTAGACTGCCATCCCTAGGCTCGTCTGATCACTTTACAGATAAGGAAATCAAGGCCCACTGAGATGAAATTGCTTGTTAAAGATCTCATTGCTGCTGGAAATTAGCCTGGGTCAATCCTATTACTGGGTATATACCCAGAGGGATATAAAGCACTCTACCATATAGACACATGCACACAAATGTTCATTGTGGCACTGTTCACAACAGCAAAGACATGGAATCAATCTAAATGCCCATCAATGACAGATTGGATAAAGAAATTGTGGTACATATACACCATGGAATACTATACAGCCATAAAAAATGAAATCTTGTCTTTTGCAGGAACATGGATGGAGCTGGGGGCTATTATCCTCAGCAAATCAATGCAGGAACAAAAAACCAAATACTGCATGTTCTCACTTATAAGTGGGAGCTAAATAAGAACTTATGAACACAAAGAAGGAAACATCAGACACTGGGGTCTAGTTGAGTGGGAAAGGTGGGAGGAGGGAGAGGAGCAGAAAAGATAATTATTGGGTACTGGGTTTAATTCCTGGGTGATGAAATAATCTGTACAATAAACCCCCATGACATGAGTTTACCTATGTAACAAACCTTCACATGTACCCCGAACCTAAGATGAAAGTTTTAAAAAAAATACCTGTAATGTGAAAACCCTTTACTACTGGGATTAATATTGTTTGGGCAATTATCATCACTGTAGAAGTGGTTGTTAATAGCATTTTCCACTTGCTCTGTGCTGGGCACTGTACTATATTCTTTACCAACTATTATCTTATTTAATTATCAAAGGCTCTTTGGCGTTGGATATTATTACCCTTGTTTTTTTGTTTTGTCTTGTTTTTTTTCTAAAAACAGAAAGAAATTAAGCTGGATCAAGAATTCAAGCATCCTGTATTCTGGAACATTCTTCTTGCCATTAGATATAAGTTTCTTAGCTAGACCTCCAGGAATGGAGGACAAGACATTTCAGCCCAAACTTTATAAAGTAACAAGTGATGTTCATTCTCAATACAGCTTTAAGATAATTCTTTACTGTCACCAAGGCACATATTTTCTTCTTTACATGGACCAAAAGCCTTTGTGAAAGATAGGGCACAGGCAAAGCCTTTTCATCTTACAATTGATCTTTTCGATGATTTGTTCATAAAGAAATAGAATTTCCCATTGTGGAGTCATTTCCATGGTTACCTATTGATTTCCTATAGGAAGCATGCTGTTTACACGGCCATCAGGTCTTTATTGTGGAGGGTAAATCACCCTCTGAGTTTTCACTTTATCTGCAACCTGAGGCATGTAAAAATGAGCTCTGCAAAATTACCAGAACAAGATAAATAAATGATTCATGTGAATTGGTTTTGCATGAATAAGTGATTCATCCTCTCTTTCAACTTTGCTATGAGAGAATGCAGAATTAATGTAATTCTATGCAAACAGAATCCACTTTTCTGAATTCTGACCTAATTGTAGGTATTTGTGAGGCAAAATACATGTAAAATTTCCTGTAGTTTTTAAAAAGCTAATGATACTGCTACTGAAAATCAGGAACCAAACTTCTCTTTATAAACCTTAACTGCAGATGCACATGGATGAGATTGTGATTTACCCTAAAAGTTCCTTCAAAGCATCTTGTGATTTGGCATTCCAAAGGTATATGACCTTAGTGTTCCAAAATAGGACTTAGAATTGCTCACCAAATAGCCTAGTCTTTAAACCAGAGTCCATGTGGCAGCCTTAGCAGCCTGAATTAATTAGGCTCTTGGAAGAAACACACCTAGGACTCTGGAGTTTTCACATAATGAGAAATCAGTAGACCATTCAATAAATCAGTAGAACACTCAAGAGCCCAAGAAAACATCCACAAAAATAAAATCCCTTTAACCGGGGACATAAAATAACAATTCTATTCTATGAAGATGTGTCTCAGCGTTACTCTAGAAGTTTAGGTCTCTTTCTCCAAGAGTATTTCACCTATAGTCAGGAACTTTAAACATAAACCCAGACCAACCAAGTGATTCTATAAAAGTCACAAAATAAGAATACTAGGAAGAGGAGATAATCTTGGACTGGAAGATAAGCAAAGAGGGCTTCTTGGTTTCTGCAAAATTGCGGCTTTTGCCATTACTTTCAATGGCAAAATAAATTTTGGCAAAATTTTTTTTTAGGAGACTTGCAGAAGCAGTGAGATTTGAATAGATACAAATAGAAAATTATAGCAGCTAACCAGTTAGCGAGCATTTACCATAGGACAGACGCTCTGACAAACCCTTTATACTCTATCTTATCTTCATAACTATCCAATGAGGTGAGTAAGTTATTATTCTCTTTTTTATAGGTTAGATAGATGAGATTAGGCCGGGCGTGGTGGCTCACGCCTGTAATCCCAGCATTTTGGGAGGCTGAGATGGGTGGATCTCCTGAGGTTGGGAATTCGAGACCAGCCTGACCAACATGGAGAAACCCCGTCTCTACTAAAAATACAAAATTAGCCTGGCATGGTGGCGCATGCCTGTAATCCCAGCTACTTGGGAGGATGAGGCAGGAGAATTGCTTGAACCTGTGAGGCAAGGATTACGATGAGCTGAGATCACACCATTGTACTCCAGCCTGCGCAACAAGAGCAAAACTTTGTCACAAAAAAAAAAAAAAAAAAGGCTGGGGTGTTAAACAACTAGTGTGACAGGGCTAGTTCCAATGATTCCAATACATACTGTCTCCTAAGTCTACAATCATAACTAAACCATTTCAGTCAGAGAGAAATAGGGAATATAGTGGCAAGGAAGCAAATCACATAGCAAGAGGGTGACAGAGGTTAAATCACTACATCAACAGAGAGTGGTGTAGTAAAGGGAGGAAGGGCTGGGAAAACTGCATGAGGGTGGATTACAGAGAGCTCTGAATGCCATTCTTGGTAGGATAAAATGTGAGAACTGAACCCCAACTGAGAAGGTGCCAATTAATTCAGGTGGCACTGACCTGTGAGGCTGAGGAGGTCTTAATCACCAGAACACAAAATGCTCATTATCCAACCTTTTAATTAGCAAAGAAACTACCCCGTCTGGAAAAGTTTTCAGCAAAGAACTAAGATTTGGTCATGCTGTTAAAGAAAAAAAAAAGAAAAGAAAAAAACAATCCTCTGATCTCTCCCGGGCAACAAGTCTTGTATTTCAGATGTATGTTTCCATATCTTCCAGGTCCCCACTGGAGAGAAAATGAGGAAAAGGAG
Source organism: Gorilla gorilla gorilla (assembly GCF_029281585.2). NCBI lineage: Eukaryota > Metazoa > Chordata > Mammalia > Primates > Hominidae > Gorilla > Gorilla gorilla. The sequence continues at coordinate 13,795,367 of NC_086017.1, forward strand.
GAACAGATGGGCCTAAAAGCAGAAGGCACCTGATGAAAGAGAAAAAGCAAGGCTGGGGGAAGGGTGTGTAGAGAAGGACCGGGAGAACAGAAGCAAAGAACCTGAAATGGAAGGTTATCTCCTCTGCTGAACTACACACACAAAGTTGTTCTATTTACTGCTTTGCAATATTGAGGGACTCTATCCAGTATTGGTGGCGATCGGTGCCTAGGAATAATCACATGGATCTCTCAATAGAAAGGTCACTTTACAGAATCAGGTCACTAATAAGGGCCTGGGGCATGTATGTCACCACGTAGGTGTGAAAATGCAGGACAGGGTCAGGCTATGCCAACATCTTTGTACATGTGAAAAATGAAACCCAAGAAGGTCAACAGAAGGGGCATTGGCCTGGGAATCAGAAAGGTAGTCCTTTCCCTGAAAGAGCATAGATGTATTTTCCCAAGGTGACAAGATAAGTAGTAGAGTGCCTACATTTTGTTTCTTGCCTCTTAGGAGAGCATGCTTTCTTCCGTTCCCATGAACTTCAGAATGAGCCACATCTTTACTCAAAGCCTCCTCTGCTACTTATATGTGTGACCTTAGGTAAGTTATTATCCTCTTTACCATACAGATAAATAAAACAAGTTCTTTGCTTTCAAACAGCTAAAGTAAATCAGGCACAGGTAGGTAGGCAAGGTCCAACAGGAGGAGTTGGTGTTGTGATTCAACTTTGTTCCCAGCACCAGGCTCATATTATAATTATCACTAAGAGAGTAGAATTTACCACTTCAGTAGAGGAAAGGCTCCCCATGCTTTTCCATAGCTTCCAAAGTTGGTTTGATGATTATGGGGGAAGAGAAGGAAATTAGGACAACACCTTCGATACTAGACAGTATTTATCAGTCACTCAGAGGTGTCCACCGTGCTTACAGCTTGGTGGATATTATTTCATTCAATCCCCCAATAATCTTTTAGATTATTATTTCAATTGTACACATGAGAAAATTGAACTTCAGAAAAATTAAGGGACTTGCCCAAATCCCACTAGATTTAGCACCAGGCTCCAAGCTAATAGCAAACTAGAGAGCTCTTATGTGAACAACCATATTACTGCAGCTTTCCCAGTGTAGTTGTCATGACAAACTCAGGGCTCTCCAGTCCAAACAAGGAGGTCGTGCTAATCCATTCATACATCTTAACTCCCAGAAATCATTTCCATTCCCCATGGAGCAAAATTTTGGAAAGCAGATTCAACAAATTTTGCAAGGTACTGGGGGCAATGTGGCTATTATACAGAAATAAAAGACAACTTTCCTGTCCTCCAAGAACTTATAGTTTGGCATGAAAGTGGTAAGTAAACAGACAACAGCAGGTTAGACATCTTCTTCAGAGATTATATTTGAGCAGTGCAGATGTACAAAGAAAGGGGAAGAAAGTGAACAGGGAGGGAGACATTGAGGAAAAGCTGTGGTGGGAGGGAGAGAAGGAAGGAGGGAGGGAGGGAAGAAGGAAGGAAGGAGCGAGGAAGGGAGGGGAGTGGAGGGAGGGAGGGAAGAAGGAAGGAAGGAGCGAGGAAGGGAGGGGAGTGGAGGGAGGGAGGGGGGGAGGAGGCAGGCTTCGTATGTCAGGGACTGTGTTAGTTATATTGCCTTATCTCTTAATTCTTCCAACACCTGGTTGTCGATATCATTACTCCCATCATATCCCTCCTCCTAACCTTCATCACCCTTAGAATGACCTAGTCTTGCATGATATGGTTCCGGCCTTCCTCTGTGGCATACATCCTACCACACTGACCCCTTTACTATGCCTTGAACATATCAGTCTCTCTTTAACCTCTGGGCACTTGCTGTTCTCTCCAGCTCAAATGTCCCCCAACTCCCTCCAGATGTCCATATGGCCTGCTTCTCTCTCTCTTCCTTCTACTCAAATGTTGCTTCCACAGAAAGGCTCTCCTTGATCCCCTTAATAACCCACCTCTCAGCTCCACTCTCATCTCCTTACTCTGGTTTATTTTTCTTCAAGACACTTACCGTTACCAGTCTTTCTTTATTTGTATTTGTTGGTTGCTTGTCTCCCCATTCCCCCACTAGAATGTAAACATTTACTCTCTCTCAGGATAGTAGACAGTGACTGTTTATTTTTATTTATCCCCAGACAAGTCTAAGCAGTGCCTGACATATAGTAAGTGCTCAAGAGAAATTTTATGAATGAGCTAATGAATCTGCCTTTGCAAGATATGGAAACTGGGGTTCAGACAAGTTATGCATCTTGGCCATGTCACACAAATGGACCTACCAACTTCATGACATTGTTATGCTCACTCCTGCCTCAGGCTTTGGGCCTTGAAAATCTCTCCTCCTGCAGGTCTGCTGATGGATCTTCACAGAGCTGGCTCCTTCCCAGACCTTCAGAAGAGCCTTCTGGGGTTACCTCCTTTAAAATTGCCCCTTCCACTCCCATTACCCTATTTAACATTCTCCATGGCACTTACTACTCTCTGAAATTACCTTATTTTCTTATCTCCCCTATTAGAATGTAAGTACTAGAGAAATCAGACCAATGAGACTATTTCTTTCTCATTCACGGCCTGCCTAGAGCAGCACAAACAATACAAAAACAAACCAAAAAATGAATAAGCGTGTGTATGTAGGTCTCTTAGTACTATGCTTGGCCCATAACAAGTGCTTACTAGCTACTAGTTACTAATTTTTTAGTAGTAGAGATTTAATAGGCAAAGATCATAGGAAAAGAAACTCAAAACAAGGGAATAGTGTGAATTACAGACTAGCTTTTCTTAAACTATGTTGCCAAGGTAGTTTTACCCACAAGTTTGTGTCCTGGGCAAAAATAGTGGAAATTGGCTTCAGTGCAATCACAAGACTTCTGGAGGAGTCTTTCTCTCCGTATGGATCAAAAATGGTGTGTTTCAACCGAGAGCATGGCTTTGGACATCTTCTCGTACAATTCACATATTTGTCAGTCATAGAAACATTTCAATTTCAAGAATAGCATCTAATGTGCAATTTAATTTGGACTCTATTTTGTAACTCTCAGAGCTGACAAATGTAGTTATTTTCACTTGCAGCAAATGGTTTGGTTGAATAGTGCATGGCTATCCAGGACTGGCAGAAAGCAAAACACCAATCAATAAGAGCAATAAAACTGGAAATCCACAAGATGTGTGGCCTGAAACATGTATAATTTTTAATTCATAATTTACTTAAATGATTCTCCCAAAAGAAAGAACTGAAATAAGTGATAAATTGAAGTCTTACTGTGCAGAAAAATGAATACAGTGTTGATATGTCTTTAAGATTTCTCCACAACCAACAGAGAAGAGAAGGTAACTTCTGGACCCTGAAGTAAATCTTATTTTTATTTGGGGGATTATTTGGACATAGCTGCTATTGCCAAAAAAAGATTAATCCATACTATGCCCACCTCCCACAGGCTCTACAACCATTCCAAAGAAAAACAGGTGAGGAGCTAAATGATGTTGCAAAAATCAGTGAATTTGGAATAAAAACATCTGTATTCAAATATTGACTCTGTGGTAGGTAAGACTAGAGGATCAGACGGGAGGGCAAATATGTTGAATCTTTACTTAAAGGCCAACTCCCTTGCTGCCTACTTTTTTTTTTTAAGAGACAGATTTTGCTGTTTCCCAAGCTGGAGTGCAGTGGCTATTCACAAATGCAATCATAGCACACTACAGCCTTGAAATCCTGGGATCAATCAGTCCTCCTTCCTCAGCCTCCTGAATAGCTGGGACTACACCTACCTATTTTTGTGCTCTACACTTATCTATTTCCCTTAAAAGGTAAGGGTTAGTATTTAAGACTTGTCCCTTGAAGCAGGCCTCCCAAGAAACAAGTGGGCTTTCTGCAAAGTACCAATGAAACTGGCAATGGCCTAAATCTTAAGGACATTAATCCTGGTCAATGATGGCAAGTCTTGGATCCCAGTCCCCCAGTTATGTCAGATTCTCTAGCTATGAATGCTGATGTGGCAAATCCAGCTGACAGCTTGCTAGACTATACAGCTGCAACCGCAAGAGTTGGACTCCAGCCTGCTAATTACTCTAGGGGAGAGGCTGGTGCTACCCCAAACATAAATGCTGAGTTAGCAGCATGGAGCTAGAGCCAGCTCATATTGCTGTTGTATCCTGGCTGATCTCTGAATATAGCAAGGAGGAGCTGATGCTTCCCTAATAATTCAACTTGAAAGCCCCAAAGCCCAAGGATGGGGATCTCTCCCAGAAATCTGACTTGCAGTCATGCTGAATTGCTGTGTACTACCCTAGAATGTGATGAACAAAAGAAAACCACACATATGCTACTGCATACGTTCGTAGGTTTGCCTCTAGGGCTGATATACATTCTGGCTGTATACATTCTGGTTATTTGTATATCAGCCCTCTAGGGCTGAGATAAATTCTGGCTCTACACATTCTGGCTATTTGTCCTGGTCCCCACAATACCTCATTGATAACATTCATGAAGGGAAGAATAATACTTCTTGATAACTTTTTGGAAGTTGACAAAATAGAAAAAGAAGGTCCAAATGTCTATATTTTTATGTACACATTTATGTATATTTACAACTTCTGATATTTCTTCTTTTTTCTCAGATTATATGAACCTCTGGACTCTGGAGTAAGCATGTAAATATATACGTATATGTCTGTGTGTGTGTGTGTTTCTGTGTCTGTGTGTATTACTTATATTTATATTTATATTTATATTTCTAGGCATTTTGAGGTCCTGTGGTAAAGGCCTTGGTCATGTCTGCATAAAAGTCAGCATGGGATATCCTCAAAGCTGCAAGGCTCCACCTTTGTAGACACTACTGGGAGCAGGATGCCTGGGAGACGAAGCAGGGCAGCATAAATTTTTGTAGCAGAGGCAGCATCTACAGGGGTTGTCTTTGTGTCTCAGAGGATTGTTGCAAAAGAGTTCATAAATGTGCAGTTCCCTATCTTCCCCAACCCTTCAAAGATGGGAAAGAACTTCATTTAGATGTTCCATCCTACCCAGTTTTTTTACTGTAATGGGCAATACCAGGTCCCCTTAACACACACACACACACACACACACACACACACACTTCCTGCAATATATTGTGCTGCAAATCAGCCTTGCTGTCATAGTTCCATTATCAGGAGAGTTTGGAGTAACGCCCAGCCTAGTCCGTAATGAAAAATTGTGGCTCAGTGTCCTGATTAAAACCGTATCATCCTTTCTTGTCTATAGCTCCGTTCTTAATTTCAGTCTAGCCCAAGATGCTATCTAAGGTGGCTTGGAATGCAGGCCCACATGTTCCTTTCTGCTGTGAGTACAAGCAGAACTGACAGAGCTGGGATTCAAATTGAACTCTCTCTGATTCTGAACCCCATGCTCTTTCCCATGAAGAGGTCTAGTTTTTTTTGTTTTTGTTTTTGTTTTTTTTCATCTGTTAGGGGCTGTTATGGGTTGACTTGTGTTTCCTCCATCCTCCCTGAAAAAGATATTTTGTAGCCCTAACCACTAGTACCCCAGAATGTGACCATATTTGGAGATACGGTCTTTATAGAAATAATAAAGTTAAAATAGGTTCATTTGGTGTGAGCTCTAATCCCATATGACTGGTGTCCTTATGCAAAGAGGAAATATGAATACCAAGAAAGAGACACAGAGGAATCAGAGAAAAGACAGACACCTATGAGCCAAGGAGAAAGGCCTAGAACAGATCCTTCCCTCACAATCCTCAGAAGGAACCAAGCCTACCAACAACACCTTGATCTCGGACATTCAGCCTCCAAAACTGTGATGCAATCAGTGGTGCTTTGTTATGCCAGTCCCAACAAACTAATACAGGAGAAATTCAGAGTTTTCAAACTGGAAGTGCATGTCCGTGAACATTAGATTGTTGCAGCCATCCAACTGTACAGTGCACAGCTCCAGAGGGCAGTATTCCCAGGGTCACATCATGGTGCATTCCTGCACTAGACGTCATACACCACACAGCCTCACACAGTGTCCCTGACCAAGCTGACACAGATAGAGTCTCCTCCTGTGAGACATCTGTTACATACGTTACATATGTTAAACCTGTTATAAATTTAGTTAAATTGCCCTCAAAGTAAAGATTATAAAAGAAGGATGTTAAGGGAGATACTGTTGGATTTGCTGCAGTGCATTTAAAAATAGATAACTTCAAGGCCATGGAATATGGGACTGTTTTTTAGCACAAAATTATAAAAGCGGAGAACTAATATATGTTAACCTATCGGGAAACTCATCTGAGTATGAGCTGGGCAGATGTTTCGATTGTCTATGGAGGGCTGGACTTCCCACTTTTCTCCCACTCATCTGACAGGATCAGTTTTTCAGGTGATGAATTAGGAACAAGGTGAGAAGGAGGTGGCTCTAGACACCCTGGATATAGCACTGTTTTCTGTTCATGAGATTCAGATGGCCTGATAATTAAAGCTGTCTCCACAGCAGAATGGCTTTCCTCATCTAGCATCCTTGGCACAGGGTAATTCAACTGAAGACTGGGTTCATTTATCCATTCAACTCCATAATAAATACTTATGGAGTATTAGGCAATGTCCTGGATATTGGAGGAATACAAAGAATAGTGCCAGTCATATCAATCTTGCTCTCAAAGAGTTTAGGTTCTAAGGAGAAATAAGGTAGATGCATAGAAAATTCCAATATAGAATATAAAACTATGTGTCACAGAAAAAGTGCAGTTAAAATGCCACAGGAGTTCAGAGTAGTTTACGAAGGAAGATACTGGGAGAGTGATGGCATTTAAGCTATATGAATAACATTAACAGATAGAGAAAATGGCATAAGCCAAGATGGAGAGGAGAAGCCGAAGGCTGACTGGAGTACAGGGCATGTTGTGGGGAGCTAGAAAATACAATTGGAAAGGTCTTCTATATCTTCTTTGGAGATGGTTTTAACCACTAGACCAGGAATGTAAGTTTTATTCTGAGGACCAATAGGAGCCACTCAAAGAAGACGACCTTACAGTGATGTTGACAGAGAAATTCCAAAGATAAGAAGTTACCCGCCAGGCAAGGTGGCTCACACCTGTAATCCCAGCACTTTGGGAGGCTGAGGCAGGCGGATCACAAGGTCAGGAGATTGAGATCATCCTGGCCAACATGGTGAAACCCCGTCTCTACTAAAAATACAAAAATTAGCTGGGCATGGTGGTGCATGCCTGTAGTCCCACCTACTCAGGAAGCTGAGGCGGGAGAATCGCTTGAACCCAGGAGGCGGAGGCTGCAGTGAGCCGAGATTACACCACTGCTCTCCAGCCTGGGTGACAGAGCAAGACTCTGTCTCAAAAAAAAAAAAAAAAAGAAGAAGTTAACCTATCAAGTGACTTCTGAAATCTCCCTCTCAGATCACTGAGTCTCTGGATTCATGCTGAAGAAGAAACAATAATCCCTTATCATAGATACGGACCACATCAGTTGAGATAGGGCTTGGAGGGTGGGGAAGCTATGAAATCCTTCTGAAAGAATGGCTATATTTTAGGGGATCACAGAGAATGCAAAGTTCAAGCAACTAAAGGGAATAGAAAATCCAAGCTATGTGGAGGGCTCTTCCCTTTCTCATGATCCCCCTGGGCAGGAAGCCAGTTCAGAGACATCATCAGCTTATTTTCTCATAAACAACAATTTATCAGTAAGAAAGTGATATTTTTCCTCTTTGCCTGACTCCTTAACACATAATTGGTAGTACCTCCCATACCTGATTAACTCAGAACAAAGCTGAAGAGAAAATAACTATTGTGAGCTGGAAGAAATAAACTAAACTCTAGGCGTCTTTGACCTCATTAGATCCATTTACAGTGAACTTTAGCCAAGGGAAGCAATGATGTACAGAGCAGCTAGAAAGGATTTGTGGAATCCACTGAACTGGAATTCAGCACACGGAGCTAATCCTGCAAAACTGTGATTATGAAATTACAAAGCTTGACCAAAGAAAGTTTTGTGCATTCTGTGGACTTGTACCTAAAATCACCCTTAGTCTGAAATATTCTTTTTTTCTTCTACAGGAATTGGCTAACTGTATTGCTCTATTTATGCCATCTTTGCAAATAAATACTGTGATTAACTTGAAGTGTGGTTTGCAGAAATTTCTTATGAGGAAACAGATAAATATGGAAAGATGTATGCCGAAAGATGTTTACTGCAGCAACGCCTAAGATAAAGACTGAAAACAATATAAATATCCATCAGGAGACGATTGCTTAAGTATAGTACAGTAACACACTGGACTATCATCCAGCCAATAAGTAGAGTAAGTTAGATACTAACAAGATTCTAACAATAAAGACAGTAAGTTAGTACTAACAAGAAACGATGTCCATCTGTTGCCCATGTGTCCATTAAATATTGCTAAGAAAAAGAAGTAGGATGCAAATAGTATGTATAATATGAACTAATTTTTAACTTTGTACGTATGTTTGAGAAAGAGAAAAGCGTAAAAATGGTGAATCAAATTAACAGTGATTTTCATGGAAGACTGGGATTGTAGTGAATCCTTCATTTTCTCCCTATGCACTTCTGAATGGCTTGGATTTTGTTACAATGAGTATGTACTGTTTTTATAATTAGAAAAATGATATTCCTATTAGAAAAGGAAGATAAAGAGACTAATTCTTCATTATGTTTTCCAAATTTTAATATTACTTATATCAGAGATTATTTTAAGATCTTTTTAAACTACTCAGTGTAGTAGAAACAATACTGGACCTACAAGCCAGTCTTCAGTTGTGAGTTCCAGCTCTCTGTTTTTCCTATCTGAGCCTCAGCTGTCTTCATACACAAAATGCGTGGCTGTATTTACTGACTCACAAAGTCCCTACTAGTACTCACATTTCATAATTCTAACTGGAAATAAATACACCAGGCATTCAATCCTGTCTTATGCAATATGGCCTAAAATGAGGCCCACAAACTGCTATAATCCAAAGACAAGTGGACTCTTGGAAGAGCTGAATTACATAATAGAATAAGCTTCTATCATAGATCCCCAGGGAATGAGTCTTTTTTATACACTTACTGTCAGAAGTTCTGTCAAAAATTCTACAGTCATCTCCAGCCCCAACATACACAATTTACTAGACAGGAAATTGAGGCCACAGAGGCAAAGGGACTTGTACAAAATCTCACAGCTAATGAGTAGAAAATTCAGGATTACAAATATTTAATCATTCCTGGGCTGGGTGTAATGCTTCTTAGATCTTAGAGTTCAGGCTAAACATGTGATAAGTTCAAAACAATGCTTTGACCGTCCCCCCCAGCCTACACCAAATGAATTTCTTTATGATATCCTCCACAGCCCAATCCACATCTCTGAAACGGAAACACATTGAAAGGAAAAGATTTTTGAAGAAGTATAATTTCCATTTCCTTTTTCCACCCACATATGTGCAGGCACACTGATATAAAAAGGGACTTTAAAAAATTTGTGGAATCTTAAGCAAAAAGAACAAAGTCAGAGGTACAGCTGTCAAACTGTACCATAAGGCTACAATAACCAAAATGGCATGGTACTGGTACAAAAACAGACACATAGACCAATGGAACAGATAAGATAACCCAGAAATAATACTGCACACCTACAGCCATCTAATCTTCGACAAAGGCAACAAAAATAAGCAATAGGGAAAGGACCCCCTATTCAATAAAAGGTGTTGGAATAAATGGCTAGCCATATGCAGAAGAATGAAACTGGACCCCTACCTTTCACCATATGTAAAAATTAACTCAAGATGGATTAAAGATTTAAGTGTAAGACCTAAAGATTTAAATAAAAGAATCCTAGAGGAAAACCTAGGAAATACAATTTTGGACATCAGCTTTGGGAAAGAATTTGACTAAGTCCTCAAAGCAATTGTAATAAAAATGAAAATTAACAAGTGGGGCCTAATTAAACTAAAGGGCTTCTACACAGCAAAAGAAACTATCAACAGAGTCAATAGACAACCTACAGAATGGGAGAAAATATTCCCATAATATGTATCTGACAAAGATCTAATATCCAGACTCTACAAGGAACTTAATTCAACAAGCAAAATAATAATAATAATAACATCATTAAAAAGTGGGAAAAGGACATGAACAGACACATCTCAAAAGAAGACATACAAGTGGCCAACAAACATATGAAAAAACGCTCAACATCACTAATTATCAGAGAAATGCAAACCGAAACCACAAAGAGACACCATCTTACACCAGTCAGAATGGCTATTACTAAAAAATCATAAAACAACAGATGCTGGTGAGGCTGTGGAGAAAAGAGAATGCTTATACATTGTTGGTGGGAATATAAATTACTTCAGCCACTGTGAAAAGCAGTGTGGAGGTTTATCAGAGAACTTAGAACAGAACTTAAAATTTAAAACATTCAAACCAGCAATCCAATTACTGGCTACATATCCAAAAGAAAATAAATTCTTCTACCAAAAAGACACATGCATTTATATGTTCATCACAGCCCTATTCACAATAGCAAACAATAGTAAAATAGTAAAATAGTTGATGGGAACCTAGGTTCCCATCAACAGCGGATCAGATAAAGCAATGGTCCCCAACCTTTTTGACACCAGGGACTAGTTTTGTGGAAGACAATTTTTCCCCATATGGAGGTGGGGAGGGGAGGTGGGGAAATGGTTTCAGAATGAAACTGTTTTACCTCAGATCATCAGGCATTAGATTCTCATAAGGAACATGCAGCCTAGGTCCTTCTCATGTGCAGTTCACAATAGGGTTTGCACTACTATGAGAATCTAATGCCATGGCTGATCTGACAGGAGGCAGAGCTCAGGTGGTAATGCTCACCTGCCCACCACTCACCTCATGCTGTGCGGCCCAGTTCCTAACAGCCCATGGACTGGTACCAGTCTGTGGCCCAGGGGCTGGGGACCCCTTGGGTACAGAAAATGTAGTATATATATATATATATATATACCATAAAATACTACACAGCCATAGCAAAGAATGAAATCATGTCCTTTGTAGCAACAAGGATGCAGCTGGAGGCCATTATCCTACATGAATTAACAGAGGAACATAAAACCAAATACTGCGTGTTCTCACTTATAAGTGGGAGCTAAACATTGGGTACTCATGGACATAAAAATGGCAATAATAGAAACTGGGAACTACTACATGGGGAAAGGAGGAAAGTGAGGAAAGGGGCAAAAAATTATGGGGTGCTATGGTCACTACCTGGGTGATGGGATCATTCAGACCTCAAACCTCAGCATCACATACTAAACCCACGTAACAAATCTAAAACCATTTTTCTGGAAAAATGGAATTAAAAGATAAAAATAAAAAATATAAACTTTATTTCTCTATACCATCACCATCAAATTCATGACATTTTTGTAAGTGATGATACTAGCCATTTAGCCATCCCTAAAGGACTGAGGGTCCTGGTAAGTTAACCACGTCTATACAGTCTTTCTACTTGTTAATAAAATAAAATGAGTGTCTTTTAAAGGTTTCTTAAGATTAGAAAACAAAAAGAAGTCAGAAGAAGTCAAATCAGGACTGTAAGGTAGATACCTAATGAGTTCCCATCAAAACTCTTGCAAAATTGCCCTAGTTTGTTGAGAAGCATGAGCAGGAGCGTTGTGGTGGTGGAGAAGGTCTCTCTGGTGATGTTTTCTAAGGTGGTGTTGTGCTAAAGCTTTGGCTAACTTTCTCAAAACACTCATAAGAAGAAGATGTTATCATTCTTTGGTCCTCCAGAAAGTCAACAAGCAAAATGCCTTGAACATCCAAAGAAACTATTGCCATGACCTCTGCTCTTGACAGTTCTGATTTTGCTTTGACTGGACCACTTCTATCTCTTTGTAGCCATTGTTTTGAATGTGCTTTATCTTCAGCATTGTATCAGTAAAACCAAGTTCCATTTTCTGTTACAATTCTTCAAATAAATGATCCAGGATCTTGATCACACTTGTTTAAAATTTCCATTGAAAGCTCTGCTCTTGTCTGCAGCTGATCTGAGCACAAAAGTTTGGCACCCATCCAGTAGAAAGCTTGTTCAACTTTAATCTTTCAATCAGAATGTGGTTGAAACCACTATCTATGGTGTACACTATTGTTTGTGTTGTTAATCCTTGGTCCTCTTCAATGAGGGCATGAACAAGATGAATTTTTTTCTTCCAAGTTGATAGGGATGGCCTGCCACTGCAGGCTTCATCCTCAAAATCATCTTGTCTCTTCTTAAAACAAATCATCCATTTGTGAACTGCTGATTTCTTTGGGGCACCATCCCCATAACCTTTTGGTAAAGCATCAATGATTTCACCCAAGCATCATTATAAATTTGATGTTCATGTTCCTCTGATAGGGCTCTTTTCAAACTGATGTCTTATCCTTCTTATTATCTCAAAGTAGTTTCTGTTCAGACATGTTATAATAAGTTAGTACAAATTTATTTTGATGTAAAAAAATTTTTAATCTATGCATAGTTTTTTCATAACACACATTTTCTATGAACTTGTGAAGAGCCCTCATACACCTCTCACTTACTTTGTATAATTTACTTTAAAGCTGCAACTACACTCAAGATGTGGATCACAGTTATCCTGGCCACCTGCAAGGAACAAAACAAAAAACGACTTTAAGATGGAAGATAGATTAAAAATTAGGGCTGACTTAGAAGTGTAGAGCAGCTGTGTTTAATAAAAAATCATGAAACTAGGAAATAAAAGACCTAGGTTCAAGTTCTACCTCTGCTACTCAGCTGTGGTAGGACCTTGGTCAAGCTATTTAAGATTTCTAAGCCTAGTTTGCATATGTATAATTTAAGAACCATTCACTCATTCTCATGGTTTTTATGGTATAGAGGGAGAGTTAAGTATTAAATAATCATACAACAAATGAATGAGGATTTGAAGACAACTAATATGGTCCTTTCAGAGAATAAAACAAAAGTACCTGACCTCCTTCGTAGCAGGTGATGCTTCAACTTGGATTTGACAGATGAGTAGTCATTAATTCACTGAAAGGAGGAAGGAGTTAAGAGGAAGTATATTCGAGGAAAAGGTACCACCATGTTCAAAGCCTCCGTAGTGGCAGGAAGCATAGCTGGTTTGACGAAATGAAAAGAAGGCCAGTAAAAATGGCCATTGAAAAGTTTAAAATATGGGAGTGAATGTTACAGGGTAGCTGTGAGATGATATGAAACAGGGCACAGAACATTTCTTTAAGTATTAAAGCACAAAATATATTAGGTGTTGATAGGATAAAAGTATACAAATCATCTAAAAGAACTCTTCCCCAACACAAAGGCACTGTCAAAATATTAACTGGTGTTGTTCAGTGACTAGGGTACTTTGCTAATAAAGGCAGGAATGGAATAAAACATCACCACAGTGACTTTTTTCAAGTTGAAAATCTTGCAGCAGAAAGAACAAAAGATACAGGTTCACCATGCATAAAAGAACCTGACTGTAGGGTAAACAAATGACAGAATTTGTCAGAAATCTCCACTGCAGAGCCACCAATGAATACCAACCTAGTTTGACACAGTACAGGTGAAATGCCAGAAGAGAAGCCCCCAGGTTGTGATCAAATGCAGCTGCTTGGAAACAATTCAAAATGCAAACAACAGACTTCCTGAACTCCTGGGTCAAGTTTCAACCACAGAAATTATAAACTGACTTTGTCACAACAAAAATTTGTCCCACAAAATGGATATTTTCTTTCGAGCTTGCATGAAACTCAAAAAAAAGGTATCAATAGAATTGATAGGTCATTTGTCTCTCAAGAACACTGCTGGGGAAATTACTTGTAAGACTTATAAATGAGGGTGACATAATGTCAGCTCTGATAAGGATATTAATTAAAAGAAAATTGACTGTTGACATTTCTGCAAGTTCAGACTATCAGATCAAACACAAACCCAAAGGAAGGAAGAAGGTCAAGGTGATATTCTATAAGCCAGAAAGTAGATTACAAGTTTCTGGACAAGCTAAGATATATGAAATTGCAGACCTGTGGGCTTTTATGCTTATAGAAAATCTAAACTAGAACCATCTACAACTTAAATTGTAAAGGAATTTGTAGAAACAACGTACTAGATAGCAATCAGCATAATACAGAGCACATCAATGTAAATTTCCTTTTTTGACAAAGTGAAAGACCACATAAACAAAGGAGAAAAGGGGTATATAATCTATTATAACCTTAGCAATCTTTTCAATTCTGCCATGCAATACATAGTACCATATAAGATAAAAATCTAGATTTTTATAGTAATGAGATGACTGGAAAGTTATATGCAAAAAGTGGTTAACTAAACAACAGGATAATGTATACTACAATTTTAAATATATACAAAGCTATTTAAAAACTAACTGAATACTAATCAAAGCTTTGGAAAGAGGAACTAGAAGCAATTTGAAAAACCAGAAAGAAAAAGATGGATATACTATGTCACCTATAAATGAACACATTTCTGAATATCAAAAGCATAACCCCAAATAGAGATAAATTATAGATTAGGGAAAACATTGCCAAATAATATGGTAGACATCAGATTACTATCTTAAATATACAACAAGGTCACTAAGATACCAATGAGAACAGGGGTAAAGAATGATAAAGACGACAGAATTAAGGCCTGTTTTTTGTTTGTTTGTGTGTTTGTTTTTGTTTATACTTTAAGTTCTAGGGTACATGTGTACAACGTGTAGGTTTGTTACATATGTATACCTGTGCCATGTTGGTGTACTGCACCCATTAACTCATCATTTACATTAAGTATATCTCCTAATGCTATCCCTCTCCCCCTTCCCCCACCCCATGACAGGCCCCAGTGTGTGATGTTCCCCTTCCTTTATCCAAGTGTTCTCATTGTTCAATTACCACCTATGAGTGAGAACATGCGGTGTTTGGTTTTTTGTCCTTGCAATAGTTTGCTGAGAATGATGGTTTCCAGCTTCATCCATGTCCCTACAAAGGACATGAATTCATCCTTTTTTATGGCTGCATAGTATTCCATGGTGTATATGTGCCACATTTTCTTAATCCAGTCTATCATTGATGGACATTTGGGTTGGTTCCAAGTAGACTTCATGTCTAAAACACCAAAAGCAATGGCAACAAAAGCCAAACTTGACAAATGGGATCTAATTAAACTAAAGAGCTGCTTCCTCACAGCAAAAGAAACTACCATCAGAGTAAACAGGCAAACTACAGAATGAGAGAAAATTTTTGCAATCTACTCTTCTGACAGAGGGCTAATATCCAGAATCTACAAAGAACTTAAAAAAATTTACAAGAAAAAAACAAACAACCCCATCAAAAAGTGGGCAAAGGATATGAACAGACACTTCTCAAAAGAAGACATTTATGCAGCCAACAGACACATGAAAAAATGCTCATCATCACTGGCCATCAGAGAAATGCAAATCAAAACCACGAAGAGATACCATCTCACACCAGTTAGAATGGCAATCATTAAAAAGTCAGGAAACAACAGGTGCTGGAGAGGATATGGAGAAATAGGAACACTTTTACACTGTTGGTGGGACTGTAAACTAGTTCAACCATTGTGGAGGACTGTGTGGTGATTCCTCAATGATCTTGAACTAGAAATACCATTTGACCCAGCCATCCCATACCCAAAAGATTATAAATCATGCTGCTATAAAGACAAATGCACACATATGTTTATTGTGGCACTATTCACAATAGCAAAGACTTGGAAAGCCTGGTTTCTAATGAGGTTTTGTTTAGGGTCATTGCTTTGATTCCTCTGTGTATTTGTTGTCTATTGCCATATAAAAAATACCTGAAAACTAAGTAGCTTAAAACATTAAACATTTATTATCTTACAGCTTAGCAGCTTAGTTGGCTGGGGCAGCAGTCATCTGAAGGCTTGACTGGGGGTGGATGATCAGTTTCCATATGGTTCACATACATGGTTATGGGCAGGAGGCTTCAGTCTCACCACATAAACCTCCCCATAGGCTGGCAGAACATCCTCACAACATGGAAGCTGATTTCCCCCAGAATGAATGATCCAAGAAAGAGCAAGAGAAAGTCACACTATATTTTGTGACCTGGCCTCAGCAGTCACACACTGCCATTTCCACAATATCCTACTGATTACACAAATCAGCCCCATCTAGTGTGGGAGAGGACTAAACTAGGGCTTGAATATCATAAGACTAGCTACTGATTAATAATAGAAAATATAAATATTTCTTTTTTCACTAAATATTTATTGAATATCTACAATGTGCCATTGAGAGTTCTACCGTGGTAAAAACCAATTCAAAATGGTAAACCTCACAGTCACAGAAACCTCAAGTAATAATATCATATTTCAACACTGAGCAACAGTGAGATCTAAGAAATGCAGTCTCAACTCTTCATCCCTGAAACATCTATGGATCATTATGCCAATGGGAAGTTCATAACTTTATTTAATGGCCAGAAAACTGTTCATCTACATCGCAATACCTCAGCCCAACATCAGATCTTTCCCAAGCATGTCAACACAAATTTCCAAACAGAGATTGCAGCTCTCTAGCTAGAACAACACAAGAATCATCAACTAATGTTTGAAGGACTCAGATGTGAAGCCTGTAGACATTTTCTAGATTGTTCCAAATTCATTTTATGTGCAAAAGATGATATTTCTAGCCCACCGCCCCTAGAGTGTGCATTTCACTTTGTCTACTACCCAATCAACACATATTTGATGGAATGCCTGTTAGATTTTAGGCAGTAGACTAGTTGTTGGGAAACATATTTTGTCTTCATGGGATAAATAGACAGTGAAGCAAAAATAAATAAATAAACAAACTGAATAACATGGCTCATCATAAATGCCATAAAGCCAATAAGCAGAGGACTTGATAGCGAATGCTAAGAGAAGGGTGGCAGAAGTGGCCTGGGATGATTTTCTGAGATAATACTATATGCTGAGACCTTGGGAAGCTAGTCATTTTTAAAAGGCCAGCAAAAAGCACTCCAGGTCCAGCATTTCAGAGTGATAAGTGCCAAGGTATAAAAATGCTTGGTAAGAGCTTGGATCTGTTGGATGACAGTTTGGCTGAAACAGGAAGCAAGGAGAGCATCCCTCAAACTGAGGTAATAGCAATAAGAGGCAGAAGACGAACTTTTCAGGGACTTAAGACCTGTGGTAAAGAGCTTGGGGTTTATGCTGAGTGTGATAGGGAACCAGCAAATGTTTTTCATCAGGCAAGTGGCAAGGTCAGATTTAAATTTGTAGTTTGTGGCATAGTCCATGAGACCTGTGGTTTGTGTGACAGCTGCCAGAGAGCACCAAGGGCAGTCAGGGCAAAGGAACCAAGCAGCTGATTTTGCCCATAGAAAGATAAGACCCTTGGCCTTATCTTCATTTGAACAGTGTCATTTTTATAGGGGACTGAAATAAATGCATCTATTGCTACTGATGGTTAGTTTGTCCTCATTTGCTGAAAGGGAAAGGTCTTCTCTTCATGACTCATCCACAAATCCTGCTGATCCTCCTAATTAAAAAGTTTTCAAACAAGTTGATACATTAGTTATTAAGAGCCCAGACACACCAGGCACAAATCCTTCCTGCCATCCATATGTATGCCAGGACTTCACTGCTGCATCTTTCATCATTATGAGGGATATCCTTCAATATAATTTTCATGACACCATCTGCCATGTTCTTCTCTCAACTTTTTTTGGTGGGGTGACAACTCAGTGATTATGAATGTCATATCTGGCATCTTTTAAAAATAAAACTCTATCAGAGATCTCAAGGGGGAAAACAAGTAATAAAAACATATCCGGCCAGGAGCAGTGGCTCACGCCAGTAATCCCAGCACTTTGGCAGGTCAAGGCAGGCAGATCACCTGAGGTCGGGAGTTCAAGGCCAGCCTGGCCAACACCGTGAAACCCTGTCTCTACTAAAAATACAAAAAAATTAGCCGGGCACGGTGGCGGGCTCCTGTAATCCCAGCTACTTGGGAAGCTGAAGCAGGAGAACTGCTTGAACCCTGGAGGCGGAGGTTGCAGCGAGCTGAGATTGCGTGACTGCACTCCAGCCTGGGCGACAGAGTGAGACTCCGTCTCACAAAACAAACAAACAAATATCCACTGGCAAGTGCTATGGACCACAGACCTAGGAATGCATTGCAGGTTAGCCTTTTTTACACCAAAAACAATGCAACTAAGAATGAAGGTAAACTGAATTTGTAGCCATCTTAGTTTTCAGCAAATTAATTCTTGCATTCTTTTAAAACATGGCACGTTTTCATCAGTATAATTGGTTATGTGTTGCAAACTATTAAAGGTGGAAAGAGCAATTCTTAAAATTAAACTCTCTCTCCATTCACCTTCACCTTACGTATCCAAGGCCTTTAAAGTTCCACCTCCTCTGAGATGACTTCTCTAATGAATCCAACCACATGGTTTATTCACATTATGTGACATTATGTGTGGCCTCTGGCACGAAGCCATTAGCAAATAAGCACGTATCTAATTTGTTTTTTTATATATCTCTACCCAAAATAAATAAATAAACAGAGACCAGGACTTAGGTGCAAGGAGTTTATTTTGGAGACACCCCCAGGAAGCAGCAGTTAGGGAATGGGGAGATTGAAACAAAGAGGTAGGAAGAAACCATAAGAGGTGCTGTTAACCACCATGGGCAAGTGGTGCTCGATGCAGCTGGGGACTAATTCTTGAGTGACAGGTAGGATGTACCTAAGAATTTCCTTCTAAGGGACAGGAGGTTAAGGAATCTATCCTATTTTCTAGTGGTTGAAGTTTGCCTCTGGAGCATCAATTTTCCAAAGTTCTGTGCTGCCCAAAAGGCAGATCAAGCCAGCTCCTGGGCCTTTGGAAAAAGTCTTGAGGCAGAAGTGCAGAGGGGTGGGAGGTGCTTAAAGTGGGATGAGGTCATTTTGCATGGGAACTGTCCAGCACAGCTATAGTGGAAATTAGTGGTGGATCAAGAGATTGTAGCAGAGGGCACAAAAAGTGTCTATTTCAGCATAAAAATTGTGTTGTTAATTAAAAATAAAATTTTGTTTAAAATGATGTTTTTAACAATATCACTGAAGATATAAACACTCATTTCTCTTAGTGTCATAGAGAGACTGACTGATCAGCTAACTCAGTCTGAGAATGCCCAAGTATTAAATGAGCACTTGTTGAACACTAGCTGAGCAGTATGAAGCAATGCACAAGTTAAAGTCAAGATGCCCAACTCTCAAGGAGCTTGCAATCTTACAGGGATTATCAACGTTCACAAACAAACTAACACATAACTGGTAGTTCTGACTACAAAGGCAGAAAAAGTGAGAGACAGCATCACGTAGCGGTTAAAAGCTTCCACTCTGGAGTCAGAGAGACCTAGGTTTAAAATTAATCTAGGATTTGCAGTGTGATCTTGGACAAGGGTCTTAATCTCTCTGTGTCATAATTTCTTCATCTGACAGTTAGAAAAATAACAGTATCTGCTTCGTGGGGTTGTCGTGAGAAGTAAATGCATGTAAAGCACTAATCACAGCACCCGGCACATAAATATTCATTAAATGTCAGTTGTTTTGTGAAAATTAAAGAGAAACGTAATAGTAGAATGGGATTTAAAGAAGAGAAGTATCTCCTTGTCAGACTCTTTCTCTTTCTTAAATATGAATTTTCTATAGCCTCTGGCCCCTGTTCTAGTACCATTTTACCTTTTTTAAAAGTTTCATTTCCTAAAAAAGAACTACTTATATTAAGATTGGGAGGCAAGTATTAAAAGATTTGGAAATACAGCACAAAATGCACGAGCTTTGGAGCAATACTAACCAATTTTAAATCCATGTATCTTGCCGCTGAATGACCTTGGGTAAATCTCTTAAGCACACTGCCACTCAGTTTTCTCATCTACAAAACAGGAGGAATATAACCTGTCACTGTGAAGAGTAAAGGAATGTCTCTGGAGGATTTCCAACACATTTTAGATCCTCAAAAGTATCGATTGCTATTACTCACTATTCATTCAGTAGACACTTACTAGGCACCTACTATGTATAAAGCACTGTACTAGGTTCTACAGAATAAAAAGACAGACATAAATAACATATGGGTCCAACAGTCAAAAGTGTTACAGGTTAAACTCATTAATACATAAAAAAACCTAGATGTTTGAAATGACTCAAATTAATAAGTTACCTGAATATCAAATGTTACTATCCTAATTTCAAAGACAGGAAAGGAGACAGGGAGGAAGAGAGAGGGGGAGGGAGGTGGGGAAGAAGGAAACTAAGCTGGTTATCTCTGAGACAGAGTTTGCAGAAATACAAGATAATGAGATCTGTTTAAACTCACATCTGCTATAGGATACTCAGAAGTCTACAATGTGAACTGAACTCAGAAAAGATTTCTCCCATGAGGCTAAGAATGTATAAGGCCAACTCTACCAACCCTGAACCTACAACATATAACAATGCTGCTCTATCCCAAACTTTTAATCCAGGTGAAACCAGGATGAAATGACCGTCATTGACATCCTGGAAGGGAAATGAGTTTGAGTAGAGATGAGAAAAATTAATATGGTGATGATGGAATCATTCCACTGGCTGGAATGCATGTAAGGCCTCATCTCTTTCCTAAGTCACTGTCTTACCTAACCAGAATGGGGGGATTCCAAAAAGAGCAGGATCTAAGCTAGCACCCCAAGTTTATTAAACTCAAGAATGGCTCTCAAGATGAGCATGGTCTTCACAAGTATATACTTCTCCTTGGCTCAACAAGTATCCCTTCCTCACACTTGCAGAATACTTTATAGTTCACAAAGCACTTTAATGACATTTAATGTCCATCATCTCACTTAACTCTCAGGACAGCCCTTTGTGTTTAGTTTCCATTTCGTAGATGAACAAACTGAAACTTGGGAAGCTTAAGCAACCGGTTTGAGGTCCCATACCAAGATGCAGAGGAGCCTGGACTGAAACTCAAGTCCTCTGGTTCCATTTCCAGGGCATTTTCCACACTTGTGTATAGCCTCTGAGAAAAGGGAAGGTTGCATCAATGAAATTGGAAGGCAGTAATTGGAAGCCATTTTCCTCTGACTCAGAGACCTGAGGCGTCTCTGTCAAATAAAAATTCCCAACTAAAAAACTGGTGGTAAGCCGGGCATAGCGGCACAAGCCTGTAGTCCCAGCCACTCAGGAAGCTGAGGGAGGAGGATCACTTGAGACCAGGAGTTCAAGGCCAGCCTAGGCAACCTAGCGAGACGTCATTTCTAAACACACACACATACACACACACACACACACACACACACACGCACATGAAAAAATTGGTGTCTCTCAATCTGTGCTATCCCTCCAGATACTCAGATGTGAAATCCTTAAATCCTTTATGAACATGGAGCCTACTCCATGAAGAGCACCATTAGATTCAAGATAGTAAAATTCATTCGAAACTAATTGGTGAGTAATGAAGTTGCTAAAGTTTATGAGCCTTGCACCAACACTAATACAGAGGTACAGTGTCAACAACAAAATTGTAATCACTGACAAAACTAGCCTTCATGCAGAAAAGGGAAGCCTTTTCCCTTGGCCTGTAGGCAATAGCATTAGACAATTTTTGGAATGACAAGATCACTTCCTCCTGCCTAGTTTTAAAGAGTGACCACAAGGAACAGCTTCACCCTTAGAAATAACTTTTGATTATTTGATAATGGAAAGGAAAAAAGTGTACAACTCTCCTCTAGTTAAATTTCAAGCATTTAGAGAAGTGGATATGTCTATATCACAACATATCCTGAAAAACAGCCATGGCCATACACAAGAGAATAATACAGTGCCCCTTTGTACTCCTGTCTACACAGGCAGTTGTCTGCTACCAAAGAGGGGTTCCAGAAGAAAATGTTATTTGGGGCAGAAAAGACTGGCCCCCCGCCCCCCAACAGGTCTATAAGAATATGTTAACCTCCTGTGCAACTCCCAGAGAGCTGAATGGATAAATCCACTGAGTACTCAGTAAAATCTACCTCAAAACAATTATTCTGGTTTTTGCTTAGTTAGTATTTGTTCTTCCTAACTGTATTAAGAGAACCAGTTGTTTCCAGAGGTCAGTCCTGGAGAATGCCAGCAAGCCCTGGGATCTCTATTGGCTGGGATCTTCATGTTGGCTCTGATGCTACACTGACCAACAAAGTTACCACAGGTCACACACAGCTATTGAGCACTGAAATAGGGCCAGTCCAAGTGGCATGGACTGTGTGCAGACAAAGTGACTCCATATTAAATGTTAATAGCTATGTTGACTTATTAACCTCAGTCCCAGGAATGCTTTCTGATTCCCACTCTATTTACTATCCTCAATGTGAGAACATGTACTTGCTATAAATCCCGCCTTTACATCAAAGCAACCTTGATGTTATTGCACAAATTATAGGCTATGACGCACACAGCATTCTTGCCTTTTCTGGAGCGCTGCCTTTAATTGGCTATAGAGCACATATGCCCTTTCTCTGTGGTATATAAGCTCCTGGTCTGAGGAGTAATGGTGTGGAGATCTACCTGTCTTGCTGCCACCCAAGACCATGTGGCAAGTTCCCCAGTAAATCACCCTTTACTAGCAAACTGGATTCGTCTGCCTCGTTCTTTGGTTTCTCAGCTCCTTCCGTGCTTGGTGGTCACTTTGCATATGTGGCCTTTTCACAGAACAGACTATACATGTCAAATACACATCAGATTTTGAAGACTTAGAATAAAAATAATAACATTGCTAATTTCTATGTTGATTCGATGTAAAAATGATAGTAGTTTGGAGGGATTGTTTTAGTAAAATAGATTACTAAATATATATTTTTAAAAATAATTTCACCTGTTTCTTTTTATCCTAAATAATATATGTACTAGAAAATTTAAAATTACAAATGTAGTTCACATGTTTGAATTACATTATATTTTTATAGGGCTCTAATGCTCTGGAGGACACATCCTTATTCTCCAAGATCTCTATCAAGTCATTTAGGTAGGTTTAATAGAAGAGGTATAAATGCCATGTTTTAATGACCCTGAATTTGGGTAAGTTAGAAAGTGCTTACTTGCTGTCTAAGGTTCTTTGAAAGTAGAAAGATGCAAAACAGCGTGTTTGTTTACCTGGTTGTTTTGGGCAGTTTGATCTTTCATTGTCTCTGGTAGGAACAGTGTCTGTTTAACTGATCTGTAGGGATTCAGCATTGTGTGATGAGGCATGTGGGTGTTTAACTGTAACACTTGAGAAGAATGCTTACAGCTCAGCTGTTAGAATCTCGCGCTAAGGAATCTAAGGTTAAGGGTTGAACCCCAAGCCAGACACACTTAGCTCAGCTTTTTTTGTGGACCAGGCATGCACTCCCTACCTGGGCTTGCTTTCTTGCAAATGTCCATTCTTGGTTACAATAGAGGCCAGTGAAATAATGGTGCTGTACACTTATCAAATCCATCAACACCACTCCAAAAAGCAGCTCAGCTTCATCCTTTAGGGGAACCACATCACCTGTACCACCTTTTCATATAAAGGAAAGCATATTATTTTCCTGTGTTAAAAAAGAAGTTTTTTTTTAAAGCTACACCTGTTACAAGTTTCAAAAGCCAAGCAAAGGCAAAAACGTAAAAGGTATCGTATTTGCTCCCTCATTTGCTTCCAGAAAAACCATTCTTAAGCTACAAAGGCCCAGATTTGGGTAAGCTAAATCCTGCCCATCTAGGAGATTTAGAAGATCATAGAGAAACATATTTACGCTTATTTTTCATAAACTTACTATTAAGAAACTCAGTATATTAGATTCTTGCATGACTTGTATCCCTCAAATTTCCAAGAGGAATTGGCCAGCAGTGCTGTGTAACAGAAGCCAGAGTCCAGAGATTCAGGCCACAGGCTGACTCTGCACCAATGGCTATGTGGAATGGGACAATTCATCTCCCTCTCTGGTTCTGTGTGTCCCCCTCTGTAAAAGCAGAGTTTGTACTTACATTTAGTCTAATTCTATAATTTCAAAGCACCCTAGTTGACCACCTTGAAAGGCCAAATCAGACATTCATGTTTCTCAAATCTACTTTTTTTGTTGGTTTGTTTCTCTTCAAGAGCAATAGAGGTGATGCCTCAGAATTTGGCCGACCTTCATTTTAAACAGCTGTGCCAGGCAGCTTTGGAATGGGCTCCTGTCTCCAGTGGCTTTTGCACCTGCAATCTGGCTGGCTCGAGCTTTCTGTTTCCCGCCTGCCCTGGCAGCAGGCTAGGAGTAAGAGCAGTTGCCTATGACGTTCTCTGAACCTCCTCCTGTTCCAGGCGACTGAGCCAGGAGATACCTAAGGGGCTTGTCAATACCTAATGCTGTCTCTCCTTCTCCTTGGCTCCAAACACTGTTCTGGGTATTGCCTTGCTGGGCCTGGCTAAAGCTCTGCCTTCTGAAGTGAAGGTTGACCTTTTATTAAATACTAACCCTACAAGAAAAGTAGAATAAACTAGTCCCATTGTAACTTGCCAAGATTAATACATCCATAGAATTGGGACAGGAGATAACACTGAATGTGTACTACAGACTAGATATTTTTAGGTAGTATATTTCTAATTTAATCTTTAATCTTTATAATAAGCCTATGTAATAGATAGGCACTATGA